>NC_047117.1:588875-786375 GCF_902500255.1 Thalassophryne amazonica | reverse complement strand
TGTATACATATATATATGTGTATATATATGTATGTATATATATGTATATATGTATATGTATATACGTATACATATATGTATATATATGTATATGTGTTCTCTAATGTCATATACCAACACAGAGCAGAGTAGCTACCTAAACTCTGTAAGGGAGTTAGAGTATCTCGTCAATAGTTTTACATCCTCTTTGAAGACAACTTTGGATGCTGTAGCTCCTCTGAAAAAGAGAGCTTTAAATCAGAAGTGTCTGACTCCGTGGTATAACTCTCAGACTCGTAGCTTAAAGCAGATAACCCGTAAGTTGGAGAGGAAATGGCGTCTCACTAATTTAGAAGATCTTCACTTAGCCTGGAAAAAGAGTTTGTTGCTCTATAAAAAAGCCCTCCGTAAAGCTAGGACATCTTTCTACTCATCACTAATTGAAGAAAATAAGAATAACCTCAGGTTTCTTTTCAGCACTGTAGCCAGGCTGACAAAGAGTCAGAGCTCTATTGAGCTGAGTATTCCATTAACTTTAACTAGTAATGACTTCATGACTTTCTTTGCTAACAAAATTTTGACTATTAGAGAAAAAATTACTCATAACCATCCGAAAGATGTATTGTTATCTTTGGCTGCTTTCAGTGATGCCGGTATTTGGTTAGACTCTTTCTCTCCGATTGTTCTGTCTGAGTTATTTTCATTAGTTACTTCATCCAAACCATCAACATGTTTATTAGACCCCATTCCTGCCAGGCTGCTCAAGGAAGTCCTACCATTATTTAATGCTTCAATCTTAAATATGATCAATCTATCTTTGTTAGTTGGTTATGTACCATAGGCCTTTAAGGTGGCAGTAATTAAACCATTACTTAAAAAGCCATCACTTGACCCAGCTAAATAAAAGAAACTGCAATAATAAAAGTGCAGAAACAACAAAGCACACAAAAAATTAAAGAGCTGATTAAAAAAATAAAAAAACAAACAGGCTTACATCTTTTTAAATGTAGTGTTTCCAGTGTGGTAGATCAGCAATTTGTTTATCACCATCAAATAACACCCCATATGTTGTCCATCACATCTTTAGTCAGTCATCACTTGACCCAGCTATCTTAGCTAATTATAGGCCAATCTCCAACCTTCCTTTTCTCTCAAAAATTCTTGAAAGGGTAGTTGTAAAACAGCTAACTGATCATCTGCAGAGGAATGGTCTATTTGAAGAGTTTCAGTCAGGTTTTAGAATTCATCATAGTACAGAAACAGCATTAGTGAAGGTTACAAATGATCTTCTTATGGCCTCGGACAGTGGACTCATCTCTGTGCTTGTTCTGTTAGACCTCAGTGCTGCTTTTGATACTGTTGACCATAAAATTTATTACAGAGATTAGAGCATGCCATAGGTATTAAAGGCACTGCGCTGCGGTGGTTTGAATCATATTTATCTAATAGATTACAATTTGTTCATGTAAATGGGGAAGCTTCTTCACAGAGTAAAGTTAATTATGGAGTTCCACAAGGTTCTGTGCTAGGACCAATTTTATTCACTTTATACATGTGTTGTGAAAGTGTAGGAACACGGACCCACAACAGGGGGCGCAAATGAACGGACAATGGAGGAAGTCAAATAGCACTTTTACTGTTGTGAAATAAGCACAACAAACACGACAGATTACAATAATAGACAATAAAGTCAAATCACAAAAGGTGTCATGTGGGCAGGCTCGAAGATAGAAGACGTCTGTCCAAAGCAGAACCGGAACCACACGATTTCCTCCGCCACCGAACCCCGGGAATACTGGAGCCGCCAAGTCCCGAACTCCCAGGTGGCCACTGCCTCCGCTTGTCGGATCTGGTACTGCTGGCGAGGAACAAAAACAGTCAGATGTGGGTGCGCCTGCACCCAGCAACACGTATGGTGGAAAAACCACCTCCACCTCTCGTCAGGAAAACACTGGTTAGTGCAGGAATGTGAGTACTTATCCAAAAGGTCCAATACAGTCTCCTGCTGTTCTACTCACTATCTGCGCAAAAGCAACAAAGTATTATGGTCAAGAAGACAATTGGCTGAGTATGTTACCTCCTCGGTAGAGCGATATCTCGGCAAAGAGGTGGAGATGACGTCTTGCTGATATACCGATGCGGATCAGATGATTGGTGACAGCTGTCGTAGGTGACAGCTGTCACCCCGGCTGCTCCTGTGAGGTGGCAGCGCCCTCTGGTGCCTGGAGCCCACACTCCAGGCAGGGTGCCCTCTGGTGGTGGTGGGCCAGCAGTACCTCCTCTTCAGCGGCCCACACAACAACATGCTTCCCTTAGGCAGTATTATTAGACGGCATTGCTTAAATTTTCATTGTTACGCAGATGATACCCAGCTTTATCTATCCATGAAGCCAGAGAACACACACCAATTAGCTAAACTGCAGGATTGTCTTACAGACATAAAGACATGGATGACCTCTAATTTCCTGCTTTTAAACTCAGATAAAACTGAAGTTATTGTACTTGGCCCCACAAATCTTAGAAACATGGTGTCTAACCAGATCCTTACTGTGGATGGCATTACCCTGACCTCTAGTAATACTGTGAGAAATCTTGGAGTCATTTTTGATCAGGATATGTCATTCAAAGCGCATATTAAACAAATATGTAGGACTGCTTTTTTGCATTTACGCAATATCTCTAAAATCAGAAAGGTCTTGTATCAGAGTGATGCTGAAAAACTAATTCATGCATTTATTTCCTCTAGGCTGGACTATTGTAATTCATTATTATCAGGTTGTCCTAAAAGTTCCCTAAAAAGCCTTCAGTTAATTCAAAATGCTGCAGCTAGAGTACTGACGGGGACTAGAAGGAGAGAGCATATCTCACCCATATTGGCCTCTCTTCATTGGCTTCCTGTTAATTCTAGAATAGAATTTAAAATTCTTCTTCTTACTTATAAGGTTTTGAATAATCAGGTCCCATCTTATCTTAGGGACCTCGTAGTACCATATCACCCCAATAGAGCGCTTTGCTCTCAGACTGCAGGCTTACTTGTAGTTCCTAGGGTTTGTAAGAGTAGAATGGGAGGCAGAGCCTTCAGCTTTCAGGCTCCTCTCCTGTGGAACCAGCTCCCAATTCAGATCAGGGAGACAGACACCCTCTCTACTTTTAAGATTAGGCTTAAAACTTTCCTTTTTGCTAAAGCTTATAGTTAGGGCTGGATCAGGTGACCCTGAACCATCCCTTAGTTATGCTGCTATAGACGTAGACTGCTGGGGGGTTCCCATGATGCACTGTTTCTTTCTCTTTTTGCTCTGTATGCACCACTCTGCATTTAATCATTAGTGATCGATCTCTGCTCCCCTCCACAGCATGTCTTTTTCCTGGTTCTCTCCCTCAGCCCCAACCAGTCCCAGCAGAAGACTGCCCCTCCCTGAGCCTGGTTCTGCTGGAGGTTTCTTCCTGTTAAAAGGGAGTTTTTCCTTCCCACTGAAGCCAAGTGCTTGCTCACAGGGGGTCGTTTTGACCGTTGGGGTTTTACATAATTATTGTATGGCCTTGCCTTACAATATAAAGCGCCTTGGGGCAACTGTTTGTTGTGATTCAGGACCAACGACGTCTGTCTTCAGCAATCAGACCCGGTACTGCTGGCAGAGAACACAGACAGTCCAGATGAGTGTGAGTTCGCACACTCAGTAATCCCACAGTCTGTATTAAGTAAAGGAGGGAAAACCTCCACCTCCAATCACACACACTCGTGCAGCTCCTGGTCAACCACTTATCTGGGTTGGGGTGTGAGGCGAAGCCGTCGCTGTCACACCAAACGCCAATCCCTCAGATAAGGACACACTCCAGGAAAACGGCTGCAACAGAAGTTCAGGTTATTACACACAAAGTGTCAGTCAGCAGAGAAATTACCTGAATGGTAGTTGATTTCTCGGCGAGGAGGTGGAGTTGCAGTCCGGTCTTTGTAGTGGTGGTGATGGGTGACAGCTTGTGTTGATTAATGACAGCTGTCACCTCCAGCAAAGCCGACGCCCTCTCATGCTTGAAGCCCGCACTTCAAGCAGGGCGCCATCTTGTGGTGGTGGGCCAGCAGTACCTCCTCTTCAGCGGCCCACACAACATATAATTAGCTAAGATAGCTGGGTCAAGTGATGGCTTTTAAAGTAATGGTTTAATTACTGCCACCTTAAAAGCCTGTGGTACATAGCCAACTAACAAAGATAGATTGATCATATTTAAGATCGAAGCATTAAATAATGGTAGGGCTTCCTTGAGCAGCCTGGTAGGAATGGGGTCTAATAAACATGTTGATGGTTTGGATGAAGTAACTAATGAAAATAACTCAGACAGAACAATCGGAGAGAAAGAGTCTAACCAAATACCGGCATCACTGAAAGCAGCCAAAGATAACGATACGTCTTTGGGATGGTTATGAGTAATTTTTTCTCTAATAGTTAAAATTTTGTTAGCAAAGAAAGTCATGAAGTCATTACTAGTTAAGGTTAATGGAATACTCAGCTCAATAGAGCTCTGACTCTTTGTCAGCCTGGCTACAGTGCTGAAAAGAAACCTGGGGTTGTTCTTATTTTCTTCAATTAGTGATGAGTAGAAAGATGTCCTAGCTTTACGGAGGGCTTTTTTATAGAGCAACAGACTCTTTTTCCAGGCTAAGTGAAGATCTTCTAAATTAGTGAGACGCCATTTCCTCTCCAACTTACGGGTTATCTGCTTTAAGCTACGAGTTTGTGAGTTATACCACGGAGTCAGACACTTCTGATTTAAAGCTCTCTTTTTCAGAGGAGCTACAGCATCCAAAGTTGTCTTCAATGAGGATGTAAAACTATTGACAAGATACTCTATCTCCCTTACAGAGTTTAGGTAGCTACTCTGCACTGTGTTGGTATATGACATTAGAGAACATAAAGAAGGAATCATATCCTTAAACCTATATATATATGTATGTATGTATATGTATGTATATATATATACTCAACAAAAATATAAATAGAACACTTTTGGTTTTGCTCCCATTTTGTATGAGATAAACTCAAAGATCTAAATTTTTTCCACATACACAATATCACCATTTCCCTCAAATATTGTTCAGAAACCAGTCTAAATCTGTCATAGTGAGCACTTCTCCTTTGCTGAGATAATCCATCCCACCTCACAGGTGTGCCATATCAAGATGCTGATTAGACACCATGATTAGTGCACAGGTGTGCCTTAGACTGCCCACAATAAAAGGCCACTCTGAAAGGTGCAGTTTTGTTTTATTGGGGGGGGATACCAGTCAGTATCTGGTGTGACCACCATTTGTCTCATGCAGTGCAACACATCTCCTTCGCATCATCCATGAAGAGAACACCTCTCCAACGTGCCAAACACCAGCGAATGTGAGCATTTGCCCACTCAAGACGAACTGGAGTCAGGTCGAGACCCCGATGAGGACGATGAGCATGCAGATGAGCTTCCCTGAGACGGTTTCTGACAGTTTGTGCAGAAATTCTTTGGTTATGCAAACCGATTGTTCCAGCAGCTGTCCGAGTGGCTGGTCTCAGACGATCTTGGAGGTGAACATGCTGGATGTGGAGGTCCAGGGCTGGTGTGGTTACATGTGGTCTGTGGTTATGAGGCTGGTTGGATGTACTGCCAAATTCTCTGAAACGCCTTTGGAGACCGCTTATGGTAGAGAAATGAACATTCAATACACGAGCAACAGCTCTGGCTGACATTCCTGCTGTCAGCATGCCAATTGCACGCTCCCTCAAATCTTGCAACATCTGTGGCATTGTGCTGTGTGACAAAACTGCACCTTTCAGAGTGGCCTTTTATTGTGGGCAGTCTAAGGCACACCTGTGCACTAATCATGGTGTCTAATCAGCATCTTGATATGGCACACCTGTGAGGTGGGATGGATTATATCAGCAAAGGAGAAGTGCTCACTATCACAGATTTAGACTGGTTTGTGAACAATATTTGAGGGAAATGGTGATATTGTGTATGTGGAAAAAGTTTTAGATCTTTGACTTCATCTCATACAAAATGGGAGCAAAACCAAAAGTGTTGCGTTTATATTTTTGTTGAGTGTATATGTATATATATATACGTATGTATATATGTATACATATATATATGTATGTATACATATATGTATACATATACGTATGTATATATATATGTATACATATGTATACATATATGTATACACATACATACATATATGTATATGTATACATATATGTATACATACATATATATATGTATATGTATACATATATGTATACATACATATATATATATGTATATGTATACATACATATGTATATATATGTATACATATGTGTGTATACATATATGTATACATATGTGTGTATACATATGTGTATACATATATATGTATACATATATATATGTATGTATACATATATGTATACATATACATATATATATATGTATGTATACATATATGTATACATATACATATATATATATGTATGTATACATATATGTATACATATACATATATATATATGTATGTATACATATATGTATACATATACATATATATATATGTATGTATACATATATGTATACATATACATATATATATATGTATGTATACACATATGTATACATATACATGTATACATATAGATATATGTATGTATACACATATGTATACATATAGATATATGTATGTATACACATATGTATACACATATGTATACATATACATGTATACATATATATATATGTATGTATACACATATGTATACATATACATGTATACATATATATATATGTATGTATACAATCAACTCAATCAACTTTTTTCTTGTATAGCGCCAAATCACAACAAACAGTTGCCCCAAGGCGCTCCACATTGCAAGGCAAGGCCATACAATAATTATGAAACACAGTCTACGTCTAAAGCAACATAACCAAGGGATGGTCCAGGGTCACCCGATCCAGCCCTAACTATAAGCCTTAGCGAAAAGGAAAGTTTTAAGCCTAATCTTAAAAGTAGAGAGGGTATCTGTCTCCCTGATCTGAATTGGGAGCTGGTTCCACAGGAGAGGAGCCTGAAAGCTGAATACACACATGTATACATATACATGTATACATATATATATGTACGTATACATATATATATATATATACACACATGTATACATATATATATGTACGTATACATATATATATATATATACACACACATGTATACATATACATGTATACATATATATATGTACGTATACATATATATATATATACACACACATGTATACATATACATGTATACATATATATATGTATGTATACATACATATATATATATATATATATATATATATATATATATATATATATATATATACACACATGTATACATATATATATATACATATATATATACGTATGTATACATACATATATATATATACATATATATATACGTATGTATACATACATATATATATATATACATATATATATACGTATGTATACATACATATATATATATACATATATATATACGTTAGTTATAGTTATAGTTAGGGCTGGATCAGGTGACCCTGAAACATCCCTTAGTTATGCTGCTATAGACGTAGACTGCTGGGGGGTTCCCATGATGCACTGTTTCTTTCTCTTTTTGCTCTGTATGCACCACTCTGCATTTAATCATTAGTGATCGATCTCTGCTCCCCTCCACAGCATGTCTTTTTCCTGGTTCTCTCCCTCAGCCTCAACCAGTCCCAGCAGAAGACTGCCCCTCCCTGAGCCTGGTTCTGCTGGAGGTTTCTTCCTGTTAAAAGGGAGTTTTTCCTTCCCACTGTAGCCAAGTGCTTGCTCACAGGGGGTCGTTTTGACCGTTGGGGTTTTACATAATTATTGTATGGCCTTGCCTTACAATATAAAGCGCCTTGGGGCAACTGTTTGTTGTGATTTGGCGCTATATAAAAAAAAATTGATTGATTGATTGATTGATGTCTTCCCTCGTCTCAAAACGCATTCGTTTTAATGGTGTTTTGATTTTTGGTAACAGCCAGAAGTCGCAAGGGGCCATGTCAGGAGAGTATGGAGCCTGTGGAACCACAGGAGTTTGGTTTTGAGACAAAAAAGTCTTTGAAAAAAAGTAAATTGGATGAATGAGCTGGCGCGTTGTCGTGGTGGAGGTGCCAATTTCCTGTGGCCCACAACTCCCGTCTCTTGCACCTTACAGCATCACGGAGGCTACGGAGGACAGCGCATTGTGTTCTGCGTCCTCATCAAGCAGCCGGTCGCAGCACCGCGAAGGGAGAGTACGCGCATTGTGTTCTGTGTGTCTGTTTATAAGAATCTTCTCACCCAGAAGAAAAAAGAGCGCCAACAACTACCCATAACTGTGTTCTTCACTCTGAAAAAGACACCTGCAGCGAGGTGTCACTCAGTGGAAAAAGGCGCGACAGTGATGTGGCGCCAGGACGAAGAGGCGCAATCAGAGGAACTGTGAAATACTGGTCAGTCACTATTAATAATTTCTTATGTGTCCAACCTCGTAGGTTGATCGTTTAAAATTAAATTTGTTAATTCTAAAAGCCATCATAATTATTTATGACCTGTGTATTGACCTCAGCCAGTTTTTTGATTAAACCTTTTTCTAATTCTCACATCTGAGCCATGAGTCTGCATTTGTGCCCACCTGCCAGCCGTGCCACGTTCCCGACAGTGTGAAGCACCTTAAGGCAACTTTGTTGTGATTTGGTGTTATATAAATGAAAATTAATTGAAAAATTGAAAAATACACATACATATGTAGGAGGGTCCTGATTGAAAAGACATTCCCGCTAGCTTGGCTAACGGGGAATTCCCCTTTGGCTGACCTGGTAAAAGAATGGTCTTTAGTGCGAGCCGTCCAGGTTCGAAACCCACCGCCGTCCCAGGGGGTGCTATAAGCAGGCTTCCTGGGATTCACGAAGATTCGTGTTGTGGAGCCGAACGTTTGGCCCTAGGGTGGCGCTACAGCAGATTAAAATGCCAAAGGTTGAGGGTGGGGAAGTTGACCTCTGACAGCTGTATTGATTTGAGCTCTGCTGAATCAGCAGCCTCTTCTTCTTGCAGCTGGGTTAAAAATAGAACCAATCAATATTGATCAGCACAGGAATAAATGAGTCCGTCTGCTGAATGTGGAATGGCAGAAGGTTCTGGAGGAGAGCTTTGAGCTGTCCATTAACAAACAGCTGAGTCACATGTAAAATTGCTGAATCAAACCTGGTGCTGTCAGTCAGCCTGAAGGTGGCGCCAGACTTTATCTGAACTCTCTGGGTTCAGATCAGAAAACATGTTGAAGCCAGCTGCTGTTTTTTTTTTTTAACTCTCTCATGTTTTGAGAGACTAACCCTAACCCTAACCCTTTCTGTCATGTTGATTTTTATCTTTCATTCAAAATACTGACATTAGCCATTATTGAATTACAGATATTTTTCATACACACCTTCAGAGATCTTACGTAATCGGACAAAGTAAATATAAGAATTGTTTTTAACACAAAACATCACAAATTATCTTCCTTATTTTTTTTTTTTATGGCTCCACATGTGTGGCAGCCTGTTGCATCAGCTCCGAGCGGTTTGCTGTGTGTTGTGTGTTTTTGGATTCTTTTAGTGTCTTCTTCGCCACTCATCTCAGTCTGTAGTGTGCACCTATGGAGGTACAACTCGTGAGACTGTATTTATTTTCTTATTTTTTGGAACAACTTAAATCGGCATCAGTGAATGCTTTCAGCCATGGTTAGCAGCTGTTAGCACTGTGCAGTATGAAGGTACGCCACGTGGAAAGACTGGAGATCCCCACGAAATGAAGGAGAAGGGGATGCAGAGCTGGAATGAAGCGTCAGGAAAAGTAAAGATGGTATAAACCATGTATTCCGTCTGTTATTATGGGGAATATGAGATCTCGCCCCAATACAATGGAAGAGCTAACGGCGTGAACCGCGATGCAGAGGGTGTACCGGGAGTGTAGCCTCATGTGTGTCAGTCACAGAGACCTGGCTGAATGAACTCACACCGAACTCACACGTTCTGTTGGAAGGTTTTCAAACTGTGACAGCCAACAGGAAAGCAAAGAGGAGTGGTAAGAGGGACAGTGGGGGCGTAGTGATGTTTGTGAACGATAGATGGACTCACCCGGGGCACATCATGGAGAAGGAGCACTACTGTAGTACAGACACTGAGCTGCTTGCAGTTAGCATTCGGCCATATTACATCCTGAGGGAATTCTCACACATTGTCACGATAACTGTGTACATCCTGCCCTCAGCAGATGCTGCTGCAGCCTGCGAGCACCTGCACACTGTAGGATCTGAGTTTCAGACAGTCCCAGTCCGTCCTCCTCATCTCTGGTGAATTCAGTTATCTTTTTCTATCTTCCAACCTCCCGACCTTCACCAGAGACAATCAAACACTTACAGCTCATCACCCCCCCCAACAGTTGGGCCATTCTGACCACAGCTTGGTATGTCTGTCTCCTGCATACAAACCGTTGGTGAACAGAATCTCCTACAAAAAAGTCTGTAAGGAGCTGGACTGAGGAGACCAGTTTGGCACTGAGGGATGGCTTTGAACCTCAAGGGGACAACACTGACAACCTAACTTACCTAACTAACCTAACATTAATTTCTGCATGGAAAACACTGTGTCTACCATGAAGGTATGATGTTTCCCCAAAAATAAACCCTGGGTTAGTTCTGAATTAAAGGTCTTGCTGAAAGTGAAGAAGAGGGATTTAGATCTGGGGACAAGGATGAGCTGAAGAGGAGGATAAGGAGAGGCAAAGACCTCTACAGGAGGAAACTGGAGGAGCACCTTGCAGGAAGCAATATCAGAGAACTGTGGAGAGGTCTGAAAACAATCTCAGACAACTCTAAGGATAGTGGCAGGGGCTTGGTATCTGGAGACCTGGGGCCTCATGTACTAAGGCTGTGTATGCACAAAAATGTGGCGTACGTCCGTCTCCACGTCCAGATGTATCAAAAGTGAAATGAGCGTGAAAATGTGCGGTGCATCAGACAAAAATCCTGGCTGTCGTACGCACGTTTCTACAGCTATTGTTCTTCTGCCGACACGTAGAGGTGATGCTGGGAACCATTAATCCTGTGAAAACATGAAGTCATCAGAGTGACGTGCACATCAGAGACACACTGATGAACAATTAACACACCCACATTTTTGCAGTTATATGGGTGGATATAAAAGTTCACACAAAGTGACGTGTAAAATGCCATTTTGGCTGCATTAGCATTGTTAGAGGACGTTACAAATGGTGCAATCGGACGTGAGAGTGTACAATCCCAATTCCAATGAAGTTGGGACGTTGCATGAAATGCAAATAAAAACAGAATACAATGATTTGCAAATCCTCTTCAACCGATATTCAACTGAATACACCACAAAGAGAAGATAGGCAGGTGAACATTAATAGACTTGATTTGTATTCCAGTGTGCTGTTCGGCATCCTGCCTTTGGCCGAAGTCAAGGTGCCATGTGGCAGTCCGCCAACAGCTGAAGCAGAGCCCGAGGTGCCATGCGGCAGTTCGCTGATGACCGAAGCAGAGCCTGAGGTGCCGTGCAGCAGTCCACCAACAGGCAAAGTGGAGCCCGAGGTGCAGATGGCCGATGCGGAGCCCGAGGTGCCATGCGGCAACCCACCAACAGCCAAAGCGGAGCTTGGGGTGCTGTCTGGTATTCTGCCCATGGCCGGAATGGAGCTTGTGAGCCATCTGGCATTCCACCCGTGGCAGAGGGGGATCCCCATGGGCCTGACCAGGAGTCCCACACATGCCTAGTTGGTAAGCTTCCTTCTGGCTCCAGGGTGGGAGGGTGGTGTTTCTTTCAGTGCACCGCCAGGTATCCCACTTGCAGCTGACCTCCAACCCTGTGGTATGGATAGCTCAGTGAGAAGCTCCAACTATTCTCCCAGTTCCGACTTATCTTCTGCCACAGACCCTGGAGGATTGTGCGGCTCCAACTCATCTTCCACCATGGACCCTGGAGGAACGTGCAGCTCTGACTCATCTTCCACCATGGACCCTGAAGGGTTGCACGGTCTCCACACCAGCTCCACCTTGGCCTTCAGCCAGCTGATGAACCAGTCTCCTTTTACTCTAACAAACTCCTGCCGGACTAAGAACCAGCCTCCTTTGTCTTTGGAAAACTCCTGCCGGCCAAAGAGCCAGTCTCCTCGTTCTTCAGTGAACTTCAGCTGACCTTCAACTGCTCCAACGGCAGTGAGCTGCTTGCCACCAGCCCCCGCTGTCCATGGCAGTCAACCGGTACACTCTGCATGTTTTGTTATGCCTGTTCATCCAAGTTCTCTGCGTGTGATGTGCCTCTTACTCCTCTGTCTCCTTCTGCCATCACTTTGTAGGTTGTTGCTCCGGGGCCACCGTGCTTTGGATGTCAAGGAAACGCCCTGACAGCCGGTCTGGTGCTCTGTCAGCTATTAGAGGGTCCTGCCCTTCGGGCTTACAGCGCACTCCTTCCGGGTGCATTGGTCTTTATTTTCTCTCTGTGATTTTTATATTGTCTTGATCTTGTCACGGTTTCATTTTCTGACATTATTTTCCCATTCAGGTTGTCAGGTTATTTCTACTTTTGTGCACTCATTTATATCCCTCACGTGTCCCTCCTTTTCTGGTTAACTCTGTACCTGAGTTGTCATTTATCGTCCTGTCTTCACTCCAGTCCCACGTGCGGGTTTCATTCTGCTCTTGATTATTACACCGGTGGTTTCAGATTAGTTGGCTTTTTAAGCCCCACCTTTGTCTCAGTTCGGCACGGGCCCATTACATTCTGTGATGTCTTCCGAAGTCCTAAGTCACCTGTCTTATCTGTCCACGTCGTCATCTTTTTGTGTCAATTCTCCGCGATCACTTTTTGACAGTTGCTTTTTGTTCTTGCTTTTCATATTGATTCTGTTTTCACTTATCTGGATTTCACTTATCTCCATACAAAAATCCATCATCATCATGATGATGGATTTTTGTATGGAGTGTTCTCACTGTCTCTTTTGACAGTGGACTTTTTGTTATTGGTTTTTCACCTTTTCTGCCTGAGCACAATTTAAGACTGTTTCTCAGAGTGTTTTGTCCTCATTGTCTCTTTGGACAATGGTTCTATTATTATGGATTTTTGTCATTAATTAGGGAGTGTTCTCGCTGCCCCTTTTAGCAGTGGACTTTTTGTTCTTGTCACTCATAAACAATCAGCTTCTGAATTTTGTTGCCTTTCTGAAAGACTGTTGCTGCATTTTTGAATTCTGGTTATTTTGAACTATAGTCTCATTGTTAGACTATTGCAGTATTTTTGGGTTTTGGACTGAGTTCACTCTGAATGGTACTTGGAAAATAAACACCTGTTTTTTTTCACTAACCCTCTGTGTCTGCTGCCTGCTTTGGGGTTCAGTCCTTTCCTCGTCTGTGGTTGTAACCATAACACAAAATCTTTATTTATTTTTTCTCAAACAAGAGCTGAAAGTTACAGCATTTAGCAACAAAAGTATTATTTCCCCATTTTTGTATTTTTTTTTTTTTTTTTTTTTACAAAAATATAGAAATTTCTATGAAGTAAAGTTTTTCTAATAAAGTATAAAGTATTTAATTTCCCCTAAGGGGGATGAAAAAGTATCTATTTCTTACAAATACCCAAAGAAGGATATAGTACAGTACTGCACAGTTCAAGTTGAAAACAATGAAAACAAGTGTTTACAGTACTGTAGTTTATATACATGGTACAGTAACATCAGAGTGATATTGCACTTGACAGTACTATCCACTGTGTGGTGGCTGAGGTTTGGGTGGACCCTTTGTCCAACTTCCCTCAGTGTGAGGCTGTGGTTGATCACATGGTTCACCAAAGTTGCTTGAATTTCATATGAAACATTTCTCCTTCAGGCATCAGAAAGACAATAAATACAGTATAATTTGTCAGCATTAAACAACAAGAAAAACAGGAAATACTAAGGTGATCACCGGCCACTAGCCCTAAGCTTCACTAAAAGACCCAGACTTTAGATAAAGTTGAGGCCGCGACCCGCTCCGTTTACTAATAAAATGAAAGAGTAAAAAGCGTTGAACTATACTATACCAGTATGCTAGCCAAAACAAGTGTGTCTTAAGTCTGGACTTGAAAGTCTCCACAGAATCTGACTGTTTTATTGATGCAGGGAGATCATTCCACAGAACAGGGGCACGATAAGAGAAAGCTCTGTGACCCGCAGACTTCTTATTCACCCTAGGGACACAAAGTAGTCCTGCACCCTGAGAACATAAAGCCCGGGCCGGTACGTAAGGTTTAATTAGGTCAGCTAGGTAGGGAGGTGCCAGTCTGTGAACAATTTTATAGACTAGTAGCAGAACCTTAAAATCTGATCTCACTGGGACAGGAAGCCAGTGAAGAGATGCCAAAATGGGTGTAATGTGGTCAAAGTTTCTGCTTCCTGTCAAAAGTCTGGCTGCAGCATTTAGAACCAACTGGAGAGCCCTAATGCTGGACTGTGGTAAACCAGAAAATAAAACATTGCAGTAGTCCAATCTAGAAGAGATAAACACATGATTCAGGGTCTCAGCATCAGCCATAGACAGGATGGGACAAATCCTCACTATATTTCACAGGTGGAAGAAAGCAGTTCTAGTAATATCTCTAATGTGGAGGTCAAAGGACAATGTAGGATTAAAAATTACCCCAAGGCTCCTCACTTTGTCAGTGTGATGTATGACACACGAGCCTAGGCTAAACGTTAACTGGTCATATTGATGCCGATGTCTCGCGGGACCAAGAACCATCATTTCAGTCTTATCAGAGTTTAAAAGTAGGATGTTTCGAGACATCCAACTTCTCACTGATGCAAGACAATCTTCTAAGGATTTTATGTGAACGAGATTACCAGCAGTTATTGGCATGTATAACTGAGTATCATCAGCATAGCAGTGAAAGGTAACCCCAAAATGCCACAATATGTGCCCAAGGGGTGCTATATAAAGGGAGAAAAGCAGGGGGTCTAAGACGGACCCCCGTGGAACCCAAAATTTCATGTCACTAAGATTAGAGGTAGTGTTACTGTACAAAACAAAGTGAGAACGACTGGTCAAGTATGACATCAACCATGCAAGGGCACCCCCAGTAATCCCAAAATGATTTTCCAGCCTATCGAGTACAATACGATGATCCACGGTATCAAACGCACCACTGAGATCTAACAGCACCAGAACCGTAGTGGTGTCCAAATCCATTGTAAGCAGAAGATCATTCACCACTTTCTGTGGAATGACACGAGGTCTGTTATAAAAGTATTGGACCTTTTTATTTTTTGCAAAAACCTGATGGATTTGAATCACG
Organism: Thalassophryne amazonica; assembly: GCF_902500255.1. Taxonomy (NCBI): domain Eukaryota; kingdom Metazoa; phylum Chordata; class Actinopteri; order Batrachoidiformes; family Batrachoididae; genus Thalassophryne; species Thalassophryne amazonica. The sequence goes on along the minus strand of NC_047117.1, from coordinate 771,031 downwards.
TGTGCTTGCATCAGCCAACCTTGAACCTTCGTGCGCATGTGTAAATTTTTTCACGCCTGTCGATTGCGTAATTTGCTGGCAAGCAGCCTTTGTGTGAGGACATGTGTAGTGCGCTCGGCAGATTTTCATTGCAAGGAAAAAGATGGAACGACTGGAACAGCGCCACATCAAATTTTGCCAGAAATTGGGCGATAGCCAGGTGGAAACCATTTGGAAGATTCAGACGGCTTTCGGTGACAATCCTATGGGCATCACACAGATTAAGGAGCGGTACAACTGGTTAAAACACATGCGTACAACGGTGCAGAGCAAGCCACGCTCCGGTCGGCCATCAACATGCTGAAATGACCAGATCATTTCCAAAGTGAACGCTGTGGTGATGCAGGACTGTTGTGTGACTATTCGAGAAATTGCGGAAGAGGTGGACATCAGCATTTTTTCGGCATATTCCACTGTGACAGAAGATTTGGCCATGAAAAGAGTGGCGGTGAAATTTGTGCCAAAGGCTTTGGCACAAAGCTGCTGACAGCGGAGCAAAAGCACTTTCGTGTTGAAGTCTCAGAGGACATGCTGTGACATGCCCACCTCTTCCATAATTTCTCGGATAGTCACATGACTGAAAAGTCACCGAAAGCCATCTGAATCTTCTGAATGGTTTCCACCTGGCTGTCACCCAGTTTCTGGCAAAATTTGATGCAGCGCTGTTCCAGTCGTTCCGTCTTTTTCCTTGAAATGAAAATTCACCAAGCGCACTACACATGTCCTCACACAAAGGCTGCTTACCAGCAAATGATGCAATCGACAGATGTGAAAAAATTCACGCATGCGCATGAAGGTTCAAGGTTGACTGATGCAAGCACACATGATTCAAATCCATCAGGTTTTTGCAAAAAATAAAAAAGTCAGATACTTTTCTAACTTTTACTTTACTTACTTACTTTTCTGGTATTTTGGTGCTCCCTGTTTTGTCTGTTTTTGTGCGTAAATCGTGTGTCATTGTGTTCCTACACCCGCGAGGAGCTTCTAAACATCAGATCATCAACACCCACAGACATTACGCCAGTTTTTTTAGTGCCTGCAGCTGAACTGGTTCACTTTTTGGCCAAAAGAGTGAGACGCCGGCGGAGAGGAAAACGAGCTGGAGCTCTCATGCGCCTCAGACAAAGGGGCACGCGCACGCCCCTACCTGGGATATTTCAGAGTGATGCTGAAAAGCTAATTCATGCATTTATTTCTTCTAGGCTGGACTACTGTAATTCATTATTATCAGGTTGTCCTAAAAGTTCCCTGAAAAGCCTTCAGTTAATTCAAAATGCTGCAGCTAGAGTACCAACGGGGACTAGAAGGAGAGAGCATATCTCACCCATATTGGCCTCTCTTCATTGGCTTCCTGTTAATTCTAGAATAGAATTTAAAATTCTTCTTCTTACTTATAAGGTTTTGAATAATCAGGTCCCATCTTATCTTAGGGACCTCATATACCATATCACCCCAATAGAGCGCTTCGCTCTCAGACTGCAGGCTTACTTGTAGTTCCTAGGGTTTGTAAGAGTAGAATGGGAGGCAGAGCCTTCAGCTTTCAGGCTCCTCTCCTGTGGAACCAGCTCCCAATTCGGATCAGGGAGACAGACACCCTCTCTACTTTTAAGATTAGGCTTAAAACTTTCCTTTTTGCTAAAGCTTATAGTTAGGGTTGGATCAGGTGACCCTGAACCATCCCTTAGTTATGCTGCTATAGACTTAGACTGCTGGGGGGTTCCCATGATGCACTGAGTGTTTCTTTCTCTTTTTGCTCTGTATGCACCACTCTGCATTTAATCATTACTGATTGATCTCTGCTCTCTTCCACAGCATGTATTTTTCCTGATTCTCTCCCTCAGCCCCAACCAGTCCCAGCAGAAGACTGCCCCTCCCTGAGCCTGGTTCTGCTGGAGGTTTCCTCCTGTGAAAAGGGAGTTTTTCCTTCCCACTGTCGCCAAGTGCTTGCTCATAGGGGGTCGTTTTGACCGTTGGGGTTTTTCTGTAATTATTGTATGGCTTTTGCCTTACAATATAAAGCACCTTGGTGCGACTTTGTTGTGATTTGGCGCTATATAAATAAAATTGATTTGATTTGATTTGATTTCTCTCCAACGTCCGCTCAGTCGGCAACAAGATGGATGAGCTGGCACTGCTGATGAAGAAGAATAGAGATTTCTCCTCATCTTGTGTACTGTGCTTCACGGAGACGTGGTTAAATGCACAGACACCGGACTGCGCGCTCCAACTAGAGGGATTCCTACTCCTCCGCGCAGACAGAGACCGAGCACTCTCCGGTGGAAAAACAAGAGGTGGAGGAGTCTGCTTCTATATCAACAACGCCTGGTGCTCCGATGTGACTGTGATCTCCCAACACTGCTCTCCCTCTCTGGAATATCTCCTCATAAACTGCAGACCCTTCTACTCTCCACGTGAGTTTAACACCTTCATACTTTGCTCCATGTATATTCCACCGAGCGTGGACGTGCACGAGGCCGAGCGCACGCTCGCGGATCAGATTATGAGCGTGGAAAGAGACTTTCCGGACTCCCTTGTTATAATTCTCGATGATTTTAACAAAGGGAATCTCAGTCAGGAATTACCAAAATACAAACAGTTTGTTAAATGCCGGACCAGAGAAGGGAGCACGTTAGATCATTGTTACACGACAGTGAGTGGTGTCTACCGCGCGGTGGCCCGTGCAGCTTTGGGACTCTCAGACCACGTGATGGTCCACTTGATTCCCGCATACAGACAGAGACTAAAACTCTCCAAACCTGTTGTGAGGACATCTAAAGTGTGGAGCAATGAAGCTGTAGAGGAGCTACGCGCGTGCTTGGGCACTACGGATTGGGATATGTTTGAGGCTTTAACAACAGACAGTCTAGATGACTACACGGACACTGTGACGTCATATATTAATTTCTGTGAAGACAGCATCATCCCACAGCGTACCAGGGTGAGATATAACAACGACAAGCCCTGGTTCACACCTAAACTCCAGCAGCTCCGTCGGCAGAAAGAGGTGGCTTTCAGAGAAGGAGACAGAGACAGCTATAGAGGTGCAAAGTACAGATTTAGCAAGGAGGTGGCAAAGGCTAAATCCATGTACAGTTCACGTCTGCAACAAAGGTTCTCTGCCAACGACTCGGCCTCTGTGTGGAGGGGGTTGAAAGAGATCACCAACTACAAGTCCAAAGCACCTCGTTCTATTGACGACCTGAAGCTGGCCAATGACCTGAATGTCTTCTATTCACGTTTTGAAGTCATGGACTCATACCTCCCCACCCCCCACACAACTGGATATTCAAACACTCTGGACCTCCCCCTCTCACCGCTGCCCCCCCCGCTGCCCTCTCGGTTCAAGAGGAGGATGTGAGAAGACATTTCATAAGGCAGAATCCACGTAAGGCCCCGGGCCCAGACTGTGTCTCTCCTGCCACCCTGAGACACTGTGCTGATGAGCTGGCCCCAGTCTTCACGGGGATCTTCAACACCTCACTGGAGTCATGCCATGTTCCAGTCTGTTTCAAGTCCTCCATCATAGTTCCAGTCCCCAAGAAACCACGTGTCACTGGACTTAATGACTACAGGCCTGTGGCTCTCACATCTGTAGTCATGAAGACCTTCAAAGGCCTGGTTTTATCCCACCTGAAGTCCATCACCGAGCCCCTCCTGGACCCCCTGCAGTTTGCCTACAGAGCCAATAGGTCTGTAGATGATGCCATAAACCTGGCCCTGCACTCCATCCTGCAGCACCTGGACTCCCCAGGAACCTACGCTAGGATCCTGTTTGTGGACTTCAGCTCTGCATTCAACACCATCCTTCCGGCTTTGCTCCAGGACAAGCTTTCTCTGCTCCACGTGCCCAACTCCACCTGCAGCTGGATCACAGACTTCCTGACAGACCGGAGTCAGCGTGTGAGTTTGGGAAAGAATGTCTCGAACACTCGGGCTCTCAGCACAGGATCTCCACAGGGCTGTGTCCTTTCCCCTCTGCTCTTCTCCCTCTACACTAACTGCTGCACCTCCAGCCACGACTCCGTAAAGCTCATCAAGTTTGCGGACGACACCACCCTCATCGGACTCATTTTGGATGGGGATGAGCCTGCCTACAGGAGGGAGGTGGACCAGCTGGTGACCTGGTGCAGCAGCAACAACTTGGAGCTCAATGCCCAGAAAACAGTGGAGATGATCGTGGACTTCAGGAAAGCCACAGCCCCCCCCGCCCTCCCTCGCCCTCACCAACAGCCCCATCACCACTGTGGTCTGTCACCGCTTCCTTGGCACCACCATCACACAGGACCTCAAGTGGGAGTCAACCATCAGCTCCCTCATCAAGAAGGCCCAGCAGAGGATGTAATTCCTGCGGCAGCTGAAGAAGGCCAAGCTGCCTGCCTAGCTGATGGTGCAGTTCTACACGGCCATCATCGAGTCCATCCTCTTCTCCTCCATCACGGTGTGGTACGCCGGGGCCACAACCAGGGACAGACACAGACTGCAGCGCATTGTGGCCTCTGCTGAGAAGGTGATCGGCTGTAGCCTTCCATCTGTCCACAACCTGCACGTCTCCAGGACTCTGGGCCGAGCTGGTCGGATCACAGCTGACCCTTCTCACCCTGCACACGGTTTATTCAAACCACTCCCCTCAGGCAGCAGGCTACGGTCCATCCGGACCAGAACCTCCTGCCATAAGAACAGTTTCTTCCCCTCTGCCGTTAAACTCATGAACACTTCATAACTCAGTCACCTTAACCTTAACTCTGTCACTTTATCATTTTATCACGGGTCACTTTAGACAATGTACTCTGGTTTTTAATTGCACTCCTCCCACTGCACTGTTGTTCTGTTTGTGTCGTTGTACATAGCCTTTCATATTTCATATTTCTATTTCATATTTATCTTATATTTTATCTTATTTTAGCACATATTTTATCTTAGCATTTTATATTGCTCTCTGTTTAATGTTGCACCATTATACCAAAGCAAATTCCTAGTCTGTGAATCCTGTTCATTGGCAATGGCAATAAACTTCTTCTGAGTTCTGAGTTCTAACAGACCTCGTATTTTCTAAAAGCAGACTGCAGTGGCTCAAAGAGGTTATTTTCAGTAAGACAGTCTATGAGCTGCTGTGACACCACTTTTTCCAGAATTTTAGAGCAAAATGAGAGATTTGATATCGGCCGATAGTTTTTCAATACACTAGGGTCAAGATTAGGTTTCTTAAGTAATGGTTTAATCACTGCAGATTTGAAACATTTAGGAACAGATCCAGAAGTTAAGGAGAGATTAATAATTTCCAGCACAGTCGGTCCAAGAGTGGACCACAGGTCCTTAAAACAGTTTTGTTGGTGTAGGATCAAATAAACAGGTTGTGCTTTTTGTTGACATTATGAGTTTCGTCAGCATGCCTAGAGAGATACCTCAATAGTAGGGTAGTGGCTGGGTTAAGGCATGCTGGAATATGTTTAACGTAATGTCTTCTATTTTCTTCTCAAAGTAATCCAGGAAATCCTGTGCTGTAAAAGGGCAGCAAACTACAGGTGGTTGTCCATGAATAAGTGTTGCCACCGTGTCGAACAAGAACTTTGAGTTATGCTTGTTTTTGTTGATCTAATCAGAGTAATGGGTCCACTTTGTAGCCAGTAATGCATGTTTATAATCTAAGAAGGCATCACACCACGCAAGGTGGAATACTTCCAATTTTGAACTACGCCATTTCCGTTCTAGACCTCTAGCCTTATGCTTGAGCTCATGCAGGTAATCACTGAACCAAGGTGACTGTGATTTGGGGGAGCACAGTTTTAACAAAGGTGGTGTTGTGTGGGCCGCCAGAAGAGGAGGTACTGCACGAGCCGTCCCTCTTCCTTCCGGGTCCAAAAAGGCCCGCCGTCCCCACGCTCCACAGCCAGAATGCTCCGTGTGGCAACAGCTCCCCCTGCTGATGAAGCTATGGACACGAGCAGGGCCAAAGTTAAATCTGCTAATAGACAACGGAGGCTGGCCCGCGGGGAGTGTTTTTTCTGCGGCTCAAGCGAGCACATGCAGAGGAACTGCCCCAAGCGGTTAAACACCAACGCCCACCCTTAGAGACTGGGTTAAGGGTGGGTCATAATACTCACGCGGGGAACACACGTAAATCCGCACGTATCCCAGTCACGATCCTGAGTGGGGATTTAACCCTTCACGCCCCAGCACTGGTGGACACGGGGTCGGAAGGGAATCTGCTGGACAGCAAATGGGCAAAGGAAGTAGGGCTCCCTCTAGTGGCCCTCCCTTCACCATTGAAGGTACGGGCATTAGATGGCACCCTTCTTCCACTAATCACACACCAGACACAGCCTGTAACATTGGTTGTGTCTGGGAATCACAGGGAGGAGATTGTGTTTTTTGTAACACCTTCTACCTCCCGAGTTATTTTGGGCTTTTGATGGATGGTTAAGCACAATCCCCAGATAGATTGGCCGTCTGGGGTTGTGGCTCAGTGGAGCGAAACCTGCCACCGGGAGTGTTTGGGATCCTCGGTTCCACCCGGTGTGACCACTAAAGAAGAGGTTCAAGTCCCCCCCAATCTTGCAGCGGTGCCAGCCGAGTACCATGATCTTGCTGACGTCTTCAGCAAAGATCTGGCACTCACGCTGCCCCCGCACCGTCCGTACGATTGTGCCATTGATTTGATCCCGGGCGTTGAGTACCCGTCCAGCAGGCTGTACAACCTCTCACGTCCTGAGCGCGAATCAATGGAGACCTACATCCGGGACTCTTTAGCTGCCGGGTTGATCCGGAACTCCACCTCCCCGATGGGTGCTGGTTTCTTTTTTGTGGGCAAGAAAGACAGTGGACTCCGTCCATGCATTGATTACAGAGGGCTGAACGAAATCACGATACCCATTACCTCTGTTGGATTCAGTGTTCACGCCCTTGCATGGAGCCCAAATTTTCACAAAGTTGGATCTTAGAAATGCATATCACCTGGTCCGGATCCGGAAGGGAGAAGAGTGGAAGACGGCATTCAACACCCTGTTAGGTCACTTTGAGTACCTGGTCATGCCGTTCGGCCTCACTAATGCGCCCGCGACATTCCAAGCTTTGGTAAATGATGTCTTGCGGGACTTCCTGCATCGGTTCGTCTTCGTATACCTGGACGATGTGCTCATCTTCTCCCCGGATCCTGAGACCCATGTCAAGCATGTACGTCAGGTCCTGCAGCGGTTATTGGAGAACCGGCTGTTTGTGAAGGGCGAGAAGTGTGAGTTCCACTGCACTTCTTTGTCCTTCCTGGGGTTCATAATCTCCTCCAACTCCATCGCCCCTGATCCAGCCAAGGTTGCGGCGGTGAGAGATTGGCCCCAACCAACAAGCCGTTGGAAACTGCAGCAGTTCCTCGGCTTTGCAAACGTCTATCGGAGGTTCATAAAGGGCTATAGCCAGGTGGTTAGTCCCCTGATGGCCCTGACCTCCACAGAAGTCCCCTTCACCTGGTCGGATCGGTGCGAAGCTGCGTTTAGGGAGTTGAAACGCCGGTTCTCGACTGCGCCTGTTCTGGTGCCAAACTGCCAGTTCATTGTTGAAGTGGATGCCTCTGACTCAGGGATAGGAGCCGTGCTGTCCCAGAGCAGGGAGTCCGATAAGGTCCTCCACCCTTGTGCCTATTTTTCCCGCAGGTTGACCCCAGCTGAAAGGAACTATGACGTCGGCAATCGGGAGCTCCTGGCAGTGAAAGAGGCCCTTGAGGAGTGGAGACACCTGTTGGAGGGAGCTGCGGTACCATTTACAGTTTTCATGCACCAACTCAGTCACCTTAACCTTAACTCTGTCACTTTATCATTTTATCACGGGTCACTTTAGACAATGTACTCTGGTTTTTAATTGCACTCCTCCCACTGCACTGTTGTTCTGTTTGTGTCGTTGTACATAGCCTTTCATATTTCATATTTCTATTTCATATTTATCTTATATTTTATCTTATTTTAGCACATATTTTATCTTAGCATTTTATATTGCTCTCTGTTTAATGTTGCACCATTATACCAAAGCAAATTCCTAGTCTGTGAATCCTGTTCATTGGCAATGGCAATAAACTTCTTCTGAGTTCTGAGTTCTAACAGACCTCGTATTTTCTAAAAGCAGACTGCAGTGGCTCAAAGAGGTTATTTTTAGTAAGACAGTCTATGAGCTGCTGTGACACCACTTTTTCCAGAATCTTAGAGCAAAATGAGAGATTTGATATCGGCCGATAGTTTTTCAATACACTAGGGTCAAGATTAGGTTTCTTAAGTAATGGTTTAATCACTGCAGATTTGAAACATTTAGGAACAGATCCAGAAGTTAAGGAGAGATTAATAATTTCCAGCACAGTCGGTCCAAGAGTGGACCACAGGTCCTTAAACAGTTTTGTTGGTGTAGGATCAAATAAACAGGTTGTGCTTTTTGTTGACATTATGAGTTTCGTCAGCATGCCTAGAGAGATACCTCAATAGTAGGGTAGTGGCTGGGTTAAGGCATGCTGGAATATGTTTAACGTAATGTCTTCTATTTTCTTCTCAAAGTAATCCAGGAAATCCTGTGCTGTAAAAGGACAGCAAACTACAGGTGGTAGTCCATGAATAAGTGTTGCCACCGTGTCGAACAAGAACTTTGAGTTATGCTTGTTTTTGTTGATCTAATCAGAGTAATGGGTCCACTTTGTAGCCAGTAATGCATGTTTATAATCTAAGAAGGCATCACGCCACGCAAGGTGGAATACTTCCAATTTTGAACTACGCCATTTCCGTTCTAGACCTCTAGCCTTATGCTTGAGCTCACGCAGGTAATCACTGAACCAAGGTGACTGTGATTTGGGGGAGCACAGTTTTAACAAAGGTGTTGTTGTGTGGGCCGCCAGAAGAGGAGGTACTGCACGAGCCGTCCCTCTTCCATCCGGATTCACTGTTGGATTCAGTGTTCACGCCCTTGCATGGAGCCCAAATTTTCACAAAGTTGGATCTTAGAAATGCATATCACCTGGTCCGGATCCGGAAGGGAGACGGCATTCAACACCCCGTTAGGTCACTTTGAGTACCTGGTCATGCCGTTCGGCCTCACTAATGCGCCCGCGATATTCCAAGCTTTGGTAAATGACGTCTTGCGGGACTTCCTGCATCGGTTCGTCTTCATATACCTGGACGATATTCTCATCTTCTCCCCGGATCCTGAGACCCATGTCAAGCATGTACGTCAGGTCCTGCAGCGGTTATTGGAGAACCGGCTGTTTGTGAAGGGCGAGAAGTGTGAGTTCCACTGCACTTCTTTGTCCTTCCTGGGGTTCATAATCTCCTCCAACTCCGTCGCCCCTGATCCAGCCAAGGTTGCGGCGGTGAGAGATTGGCCCCAACCAACAAGCCGTAGGAAACTGCAGCAGTTCCTCGGCTTTGCAAACGTCTATCGGAGGTTCATAAAGGGCTATAGCCAGGTGGTTAGTCCCCTGACGGCCCTGACCTCCACAGAAGTCCCCTTCACCTGGTCGGATCGGTGCGAAGCTGCGTTTAGGGAGTTGAAATGCCGGTTCTCGACTGCGCCTGTTCTGGTGCCAAACCGCCAGTTCATTGTTGAAGTGGATGCCTCTGACTCAGGGATAGGAGCCGTGCTGTCCCAGAGCAGGGAGTCCAATAAGGTCCTCCACGCTTGTGCCTATTTTTCCCGCAGGTTGACCCCAGCTGAAAGGAACTATGACGTCGGCAATCGGGAGCTCCTGGCGGTGAAAGAGGCCCTTGAGGAGTGGAGACACCTGTTGGAGGGAGCTGCGGTACCATTTACAGTTTTCATGCACCATCGGAACCTGGAATACATCCGGACCACCAAGCGTCTGAACCCCAGGCAAGCCCGCTGGTCATTGTTCTTCGGTTGTTTTGACTTCCAAATCACGTATCGCCCCGGGACCAAAAATCAACGGTCCGATGCATTGTCCCGGGTGCACGAGGAGGAAGTCATGACAGAGCTGTCAGATCCACCAGACACCATCATTCCCGAGTCCGCTGTTGTGGCCACTCTCACCTGGGACGTGGAGAAGACCGTCCGGGAGGCCCTGACACGGAACCCGGACCCGGGGAATGGACTTCCGAACAAACTGTACGTCCCACCAGAAGCCAGGGCTGCAGTGTTGGACTTCTGTCACAGTTCTAAGCTCTCCTGCCACCCAGGGGTGCAAAGAACTGTGGCAGTGGTCCAGCAGCGCTTCTGGTGGGCGTCAATGGAAGCCGATGTCCGGGAATACGTCCAGGCCTGCACCACCTGTGCCAGGGGCAAGGCAGATCACAAAAAGGGACAAGGACTCCTCCAGCCGTTGCCTGTGCCTCGTCGCCCCTGGTCTCACATCGGCCTGGACTTTGTTACGGGCCTCCCGCCATCCCAGGGCATGACTACCATCCTCACGATAGTGGACCGGTTCTCCAAGGCGGACCACTTCGTGGCCCCCCCGAAGCTCCCGACGGCCCAGGAGACAGCAGACCTCCTGGTCCACCATGTCGTGCGTCTGCATGGGATTCTGACAGGGTTTTTCTCTATATTGTCAATATATGTATTATCAAATATTAATGTCTGCACTTTGATGTACTCTCTGTAATCATGTCTTTGATTTGTGTTCTCTATTTTTATATATACGTATATGCATGTGTGAAAGTTGTACCATTATTCCTTTAAGTAATTACTTAGTGTTAAAAGCAATCATATACGCTGAATGATTCAAGTGCATTAAGACTGTCAAACAGTGAGCAGATGATCTCTGACCATTCAATGTGCAGATCGTCTATCTAGAATGTCAGACTGGTTGGCTGGGCTCATGATTAACTAATCGCAGATGTGTACTTTTGATTAATGGTTCAGCCTTGGACAGGAGCAGTGCAACCTGACATTGTTATTGAAAGCTTAGGAGACAGGGCTCATATCAAAGTTAGACCAGACTTTGTGTCTTTCCATGGTTTTGTGATATCGTCATTCCTATATGCTGTATGCAACGATATTCAATAAATAGGAGAGGCAATGGGCGGGACCTTTAGGACGGACGACAGTTCTTTCTGAAGGAGCTTCTCGTTTGTCCTCTCTTGTACAGGATAAAGAAATTCAGTCTCTCCTGGGTGATCATTTCTGTGTGTGTGTAAACTTTTCAGGTCTAACTCTGAAAAACTCTAACAGATTCCAACTGACATCATCTCTGACCGTGGTCCCCAGTTCTCCTCGCAAGTCTGGAGGAGTTTCTGTAGTGAACTGGGGGCCACCGTGAGCCTCTCGTCTGGCTTTCATCCCCAGACAAATGGACAGGCAAAGCAGGCGAACCAGGAGTTGGAGCAGGCCCTCCGCTGCATGACCTCCACGCACCCGACGGCCTGGAGCAACCATCTGGCCTGGATCGAGTACGCTCACAATAGCAAGGTCTCATCTGCTACCGGCCTCTCCCCGTTTGAGGTATGTTTGGGGTATCAGCCCCCATTGTTCCCGCTTGTGGAGGGAGAAGTCGGGGTTCCCTCGGTCCAGGCCCACCTCAGGAGGTGCCATTGGGTGTGGCGCACTGCCCGCTCTGCCCTGCTGAAGGCCCGGATGAGGGCCAAGGCCCATGCAGACTGCCGGCGTTCCCCAGCCCCTGCATACCAGCCCGGGCAGGAGGTTTGGCTCTCAACCAAAGACATCCCTCTACAAGTGGAATCCCAGAAGCTGAAGGATCGTTTCATCAGACCTTTCAAAATCCTCAAAGTCCTCAGCCCGGCCGCAGTGAAGCTGAAGCTGCCAGCTTCACTGCGGATCCATCCAGTATTCCACGTTTCCAGGATCAAACCACACCACACCTCAACCCTCTGCACCCCCGGACCGGCGCCGCCTCCTGCCCAGATCATCGACGGGGAGCCTGCTTGGACTGTTCGCAGGCTCCTGGACGTTCGTCGGAAAGACCGGGGTTTTCAGTATCTGGTGGACTGGGAGGGTTACGGACCCGAAGAGCGCTCCTGGGTGAAGAGGAGCTTCATCCTGGACCCAGCCCTCCTGGGTGATTTCTACAACCGTCATTTCTACAACCTCATCCTGACATCCCCCCCCCTTGTCAGGATGAGGGGGGGGGGCTGTTGTGCGGGCCGCCAGAAGAGGAGGTACTGCTGGCCCAACACCAGAAGGCACCCTGCCTGATGGCGGGCTTCAGGCACCAGAGGGCGCAGTCGCTTTGGAGAAGCACCAGGACCTCCTGAACTGACGGCTGTCAGTCATCACCCATAATCACCTCATCATCCCATAAAAGCTGGGCAGTGACTCCACCTCCATGCCGAGAAATCAGCTTACCATACAGGTAAACCATTTCAGCCATTCTGTGCCGTACGCACACATTCTTTGCAGCTAAGATTTTCAGTTGTAACGTCTTGCATTTGAGCTTGTAGCTGTAACGTTTTTTGCATCTGAGTTTTTGCAGCTGTAACATTTTGTACACTCGCAGCTTGTAGCTGAGTTTGTGGATGTTGGAAGGAGTTGGCGTACCCGCTCCTCACTCCAGAACTGATTAAGTGTGACATAAGGATCTGCACGTACTCTGAGAAACTGTGTTCAGGAGGTGGAGGTTTTTCCCACCAGAAAGGAACTGTGTTTTTGCTGACTGTTTGCTGGGTGTTCACACACCCACCGTAACCTGTTTGCTCTTCCTGCCAGCAGTACCAGATCTGACAGCTGGAGGCAGTGGCCACCTGGGGACTCAGGACTTGGCGGCTCCGGTGTGTTGCAGGTCTGCGTTGGCAGTGGAAGCCGTGTGGGGCCTGGCTCTTCTCTGGACAGGCGATTCCTATCCTCAAGCCTGCCCACACGCCATCTGTATTATAATTGACTATTGTCTAAAAGCAGCATCTGTATTCTGTTGTGCACATTTCACAACATTAAATTGTTATATTTTGGCATTTCCATTGTCCGTTCATTTACGCCCCCTGTTGTGGGTCTGTGTCATTTCACTTTCACAACAGGTGGTGCAATCATGTCGAGTGTAGCTTTGAGCACAGAGTTTAAACTATCCACAAGACTGTCTACTGATTGGGTATTTGCCAAACATGAATCTAAGACATCAGGCAGTCTAGCTTCGAGTTCAGTCGCAGTTGAGGAGTTGATGCATCGCCGTAGTGATATATAAGGTTGTTGTTCCACAAAACACGGCAGCGAAACTGTAAACTTAATAAGTGAGTGATCAGAGACCACTGATGTAACAGCCATGATGTCAGTATTCGTGACAGCAATACCACATGCGAGAACCAAATCTAGGGTATTTCTACTAATGTGCGTTGAGTCCCGAATGCATTGCCAAAATCCTAATGCATCCATAATTTCCATAAATTATTTGCAGAGGGGATCGGAAGGCTTATTCATATGAATGTTAAAGTCACCAATAATCAGAATTTTATCTGCATTAGTTGACAAGTTACAGATGAACGCACCAAATTCATCTAAGAATTCAGAATATGGGCCAGGAGGCCTATATACAGTGACAAAGTAATACGACTGATTTTTATTCTTCTGACCTTGGCAATGTGTAATATCCTGAGCAGAGCAGAAAATCAGATGCTCAAACGAGTTATATTTGTGACCCCCAACAGCTAATAAGCTAAACCTAGATTTATAAATAAGAGCAGCACCCCCGCCTTGCTTTACATCACGAGGGACGTGACTAAATGTATATGCCGGGGGAAGGCCTCATTTCAGGGGAGGACAGCTGTAGGTTTAAGCCAGGTTTCACATAACCCAGTCATATCTAAGTGAAGAGCAATAATTAGATCATTAATCAACAATGATTTGAGGACAGTGATCTTATGTTAATGAGACTCAGACTAAGGATCTCACTGGGGTTGACAGTTGAACTGTTTGGATTTAGGGGTGGTTCCAGAGTAGCATATACGTATAAGATGCCTAGAAGTAGGTTTAGGTTTGAGACATTCCATGCTAGTTGTAGGTAGCAGACACAAAATCTTTGATATTGCTGGAACAGCCAATGGGCCATCTCAATTTCAACATCATCCAATGTAGTAATGGGTATTAAGTTTGCAAAGCATATCCCTCTATGATTTTTATGGACACGTCTAAGGAAGCAGGCCACAGTCTCAACTTGTTGAATGTCCCTCCCTGGCAGATAAACTGCACTATCACCAGGCAACAGGCTGGAGGTCAGGTACACACTATGAGGCAGGCAGGATCACAAACGCAGGTACAGAGCTGGAACAAATGCATAACGCATAACAACCTGGCGAGGGACAAACACACCCGGTGAGGTTATATAACCCCAGGTGACAATCAGCAAATCAAAAACAGGTGTGCATGGAAAGCACCAGAACAAGGGGATGGCCAGAGAGACAGAGTAACACCCATCACCAGGAACCAAGACACAAACAAGAGAGACAGTGACAGACAGAACCAAGCAGAAAAACCCAGCAAGAGAATAAACAAAGCAAAACCAATGAAACACAGAAAGTAACAGAACAAAATAAAACAGAAAACCAAACAAAACTCAAACCCTGACAGTGTAATGTTGTGCAATAACTGTGTTGAAGAATTACAAAGTACAAATCACAAAATGTGTTAAAGGTATTGTCACATTGTGTTTTAGCCAACCCAGTCTCATGGCAAGTCGTGATTCAGCAGCACGAAATATACATTAATCAATTGGTTCGCGATATTGTCACGAAAAGTGCCTCATTTTCGTCACGGCAGCATGAATTCATTCTAATACATTCCGTGATGGCTGCATGAAATTAAAAGTGAAGCAGGGGTCGGAGTGGTTATGGTTAGGGTTGGGGGGAGGAGTAGGGTTACTAATAGTGAGTTTAAAAAAACTCACAAAAATGTGGCTAATTTCATGATGGGAGCACGAAAAAATGGTGACAATGGGCTGGTTTTAGCTCTTGTTACAAGAAGTTTTGGATTTGAAGTTTTAGTCTAAGCATTCGCTTTTGGGTGTAAGCAGTTGGCAAAAACTGTAAACCAACCCTGATCCTGGTTTACTGGCTAATTGGCTGAAGTTGCGCATGTATAATAAATACATATCCCTATAAGTCACATGGTAATTTGCAGCCTTGAAATCATAACGGTTTCTCTTTTAAAAGTGCTAAGGTGGAGTAAGGTGCGATAATGGAGCCTGTTGAAAGCCGAGCGGTCATCAGGTTCTTTACTTGAGAGACCACATGCCACTGGAGGCATTCAGTGAGATGAAAGAGACCTATGGTGAGGATGACCCATCGTATGACACAGTCAAGCACTGACTTCATCAGTTCAAGTGTGATTGGACATCAGTAGAAACACCTCTCATTCCTGGGCAACCTCAGACTGCCATTGATAAAGACAACATCCAGCAAGTAAAGGAATCATTTTGGAGGATCGTTGCATCCTCGCACGTAGGACTGATTTGGCCATTGTCAGTTGTGAAGTTCTGCGACATGCTGCTTCAATCTTGCGTGCACCAACAGACTAGCACAACCTCTGCAGGGCCTGCCACATGTGGTGCACGCGTAATTGATCTGCTTTGTTTCATCTGGATTCTTTCTGCGCAGGCGCTTTTGTCTTCTTGCTTCAATCCTTTGCTTCTGCATGAGTTCTGTGCCTATCCTAACTCTCTCATGCCATTTAACTCGATCAAGTGCAGCTGTTTCGACATTGTTGATTTGACATTCCTTTGCGGTGGCCTTGATAATGTGCTTGTAGCACAATCTTGGTCATCCGGTATTGCGTTTTCCAATAGCAAGTTCTCCGTACAGCAGAGATTTCAGTAGTCAGCACTCGTCCATCATTCAAAAACTCTCTATTGAGTAATATTGATGGGCTTTCCTGCTGCACACTGTCTGGTGGTGGTTGGTACATCATCTCTCTTTTCTTCACAGAGATTGCGAGACCATAGCTTGTAGCAGCAGACGCAAATGCGTTCATGAGTCGCTGTAGAGCCTGCTCTGAATGGGCGAACAGACCGCAATCATCTGCAAAGAGCAGATCACGAACCAGCCTGACATAGGTCTTCGACTTTGCACGTAGCCGAGATAGGTTGAACAAGCCACCATCCGTGCGAACACAAACGTACACGCCATCCTCGTTATCTGTCAGCGCCTCGTTGAGCATTGCCGAGAACATAAAAAGGATGGGAGCAATGACGCAGCCTTGTTTCACACCAGTGCTGACTGGAAACTTGTCGGTTTCCTTTCCATTAACGCTGACATGGGCCATCATGCCGTCATGGAGTTTTCATATCACCCTAAGTAGTTTCTCTGGACAGCCAAGTCTCCTTAGTACAGCCCATAATGCTTCACGGTTCACGGTGTCGAAGGCCTTTGTGAGATCAATGAAAACAGCGTACAGGCCAACGTTTTGTTCAACACATTTCTCCTGGAGTTGTCGCGCGGTGAAGATCATATCAATCGTGCTTCTTGCTGCTCTGAACCCACACTGTGATTCTGACACAGAGCCCAAAAAGTTCTCAACAGTGCGACGCTGGATGATTTTCGTGAGAATTTTTCCAGAAACAGCAAGCAGCGAGATACCTCTGTAGTTGCCACACTCGGCACGGCTCCCCTTATTCTTGAAGATGGTAATGATTGTCGCATCCTTAAAGTGTTGAGGAACTTTGCTGCTTTCCCATATCTTCTCAAACAGTCTGTGGAGTGCACGCACCACTTCAAGTCCACCATGTTTGAACACCTCTGGTGGTAGACCGTCCTCACCTCGAGACTTCCCGCTCTTTAGAGCTTTAATTGCATCCTCGATCTCCGACACAGTTGGAGTGTGGTTTGTACCCTCAATGACCGAGCACTGATGTAACTGCCGGATCGAGCCATCATTCACAATTGAAGGCCCATTTAGCAGCTCACTGAAGTGGTCCTTCCATCGCTGTAATACAGCTTCATGGTCGGTGATAAGCCCCCTATTGTCTGCACCGCATAGTAATGCGAAACCCTTCTTTCTCGGTTCATCGACCAGTGAGTGGAAAGCTTCAGCGTCAACAGACCAGCACGACCTCTGCAGGGTATGCCTGTGTAGTCGGATTGTTGCATAACCATTTGCCAACTGGCCCAAGATGTCAAGATCAATGTGGGGTCTGTGTAAAAAATAATCTTTGACCATTTGCACATGCAGAGGTTGTCTGCACGATGGACTCCCCGGTTGCTCACACCTTTCCAGAAGCAGGAACAAGTCACATGATCCCAGGCTCTTTTGCCAATGTGCCAAGAAAACCAGGTGGATGTGACGTCTTCATTGGACAAATCACCCAAGATGAAACAACAATCCATCACGATGAGCTAGAGACTAAAGCCAGTCAAAGCAATGAAAGCATTATGACTTACTACCTCCGAATATTAAGGCATGGTCCTTGTCCAGCCCTCGGTGGCCAAGGTCACGCTATGGTCTTTTGGGGCCAGCATGGAGTAGTGATGTTGGATTTCCTGGCAAAGGGTACCAAAATTACCGGGACATACCATGCTTCACTGGTGCAGAAACTGCAGAAGGGCATCAAAACCGTGTCTGTTCCGGTCACTGAGCACCAAGTAACCGGTACTGAATCCTGAAAAGAATTATCCCTGCAAGCACCTTACCCAGCCAAGATTGCTTCCAATGCCAGGAGAACAACATGACAAAACACGTGATATAAATAAAACTATCAATAAATATTAAAGAAATTAGATTGGCTAGATTTGTATGCCCCCCCCCCCCCCCCGCTCCCACCAAAACATCACAATTTTTAAAAGAAATGGAAGGATCAATAAAAGATTTTCGACCTCTCTTTTTTAATCAGAATCAGTTTGAACATCCTGAGAGTTTCTGTGTAGGCTCTCAGTTGTTCAGGTGGTTTCCATAGTAGAGAAGCTTGAATCTTCGACTGGACTGGGTTGCTTGACCTGAGAGTGTTTAAAAAAAAGTAAAGTTGACAAAAACCAGCAGAATGCATCAGCTGAGTAAGAGGTGGTCGACCAGGACTTTGAAGTCCCTGATCAATAAAGCAGAAAGTGTTTGTGATCCAAAGCCTGGAGAGAGGAAAAGCTGTCACTGATCAATGTGGTCATCACCTCCATCATCACCTCCGCACTGATTCTAGTCAAGCCTCCATCAGGAGCCCCGCCCCGCTCCACGACCCCTCACCAGGAGCAGCATCCAACCTGCTGGATCGATAAGTGCTGATAGAGCTTATAAAAGATGATCAGTAATTCTTCTGATGGGGGGGGGGCTCTGTGTCTGCTAATGATGCTAATGACACACACGTTGAGATCGTGGGAAATGGGTCCTGTGGGTATTGAACAGTGATGGTGAGATACAGCAGTGGAGGCGGAGGAAGAACATGTGTTGAATAATTGATCATTTGCTGACCTTATTGGTTCAGATGGTGATGCTCAAATAACAACAAGCCTCTAAGCAAGACATCTATCATCACATCCATCTGCCCTGAGAGTTGAACCAACAACCTCTCAGTGAGTTTTCAAAGTGATCAAGTCTCATGGAGGAACTCCACAGGACAGGACTTCAAGTGCACCAGACAATAACATGCCAGATTCAGACCTCCATCATGCCGTGTAATAAACAGCCTACTTTGTTTGTTTGATTATGCTCGTCTCTGTGTTTGTATGTATCTGTGTCTGAAGGTGTGTGCCTGTGTGTGTCTGTGTATGTATGTGTGTGTGTGTGGTCTGTGTGCAGTCTGTGTCTGTGTGTGTAGTCTGTGTGCAGTCTGTGTGTGTGTGTGTAGTCTGTGTCTGTGTGTGTGTAGTCTGTGTGCAGTCTAGGTCTGTGTGTGTAGTCTGTGTCTGTGTGTGTAGTCTGTGTGCAGTCTGTGTGTGTGTGTGTGTGTGTGTGTAGTCTGTGTCTGTGTGTGTAGCCGGTATGTGCAGTCTGTGTCTGTGTGTGTGTGTATTCTGTGTCTGTGTGTGTGTAGCCGGTATGTGCAGTCTGTGTGTGTGTATTCTGTGTGTAGCCGGTATGTGCAGTCTGTGTGTGTGTATTCTGTGTGTAGCCGGTATGTGCAGTCTGTGTGTGTGTATTCTGTGTGTAGCCGGTATGTGCAGTCTGTGTCTGTGTATTCTGTGTGTAGCCGGTATGTGCAGTCTGTGTCTGTGTGTGTGTGTGTGTGTAGTCTGTTTCTGTAGTCTGTGTGTAGTCTGTGTCTGTAGTCTGTGTGTGTAGTCGGTGTGTGTAGTCTGTCTGTGTGTAGTCTCTGTGCATATGTGCATGTGTGTGTAGCTGTTATGTCTAGTCTGTGTCTGTGTGTGTGTAGTAGATGTGTGTAGTCTGTGTGTGTAGTCTGTGTGTGTAGTCTGTGTGTGTAGTCTGTGTGTAGTCTGTCTGTGTAGTCTGTGTCTGTAGTCTGTGTGTGTAGTCTGTGTGTAGTCTGTCTGTGTGTAGTCTGTGTCTGTAGTCTGTGTGTGTAGTCTGTCTGTGTGTAGTCTGTGTCTGTAGTCTGTGTGTGTAGTCGGTGTGTGTAGTCTGTGTGCATATGTGCATGTGTGTGTAGCTGTTATGTCTAGTCTGTGTCTGTGTGTGTGTAGTAGATGTGTGTAGTCTGTGTCTGTAGTCTGTGTGTGTAGCCGGTGTGTGTAGTCTGTCTGTGTGCATATGTGCATGTGTGTGTAGCTGTTATGTCTAGTCTGTGTCTGTGTGTGTGTAGTCGGTGAGTGGGTCTAGTCTGTGTCTGTAGTCTGTGTGTGTAGTCGGTGAGTGGGTGTAGTCTGTAGTCTGTGTGTGTGTAGTCTGTAATCTGTGTGTGTGTAGTCTGTGTGTGTATAGTCTGTAATCTGTGTGTGTGTAGTCTGTGTGTGTAGTCTCTGTGCATATGTGCATGTGTGTGTAGTCGGTGTGTGTAGTCGGTGTGCGTAGTCGGTGTGTGTACTCTGTGTCTGTGCGTAGTCTGTGTGTGTGTGTGGTCTGTGTCGTCTGTGTGTGCTTGTGTAGTGAGTGTAGTCTCTGTGAGCATATGGTGTGTGTAGTCTGTGTGCGTGTGTGGCATGTGTAGTCTCTGTGAGCGTATGGTGTGTGGTGTGTGTAGTCTGTGCATATGTGGTCTGTGTAGTCTGTGTGCCTGTGTGGTGTGTGTAGTCTGTGTGAGCGTAAGGTGTGTGTAGTGTGTGTGTAGTCTGTGTGCGTGTGTAGTCTTTGTGAGCGTATGGTGTGTGTAGTCTGTGCGCATGTGTGGTGTGTGTGTGTGTGTGTGTGTGTGTGTGTGTGTGTGTGTAGTCTGTGAGCATGTGGTGTGTGTAGTATGTGTGCGTGTGTGTGTGTGGTGTGTAGGGTCTCTGTGAGCGTACTGTGTGTGTAGTATGTGTGTGTGTGGTCTCTGTGCATGTGTGGTGTGTAGTCTGTGTGCCTGTGTGGTCTGTGTGGTCTCTGTGCATGTGTGGTATGTGTAGTCTGTGTGCCTGTGTGGTGTGTGTAGTCTCTTTGCGTATGTCGTCTAAGTAGTCTGTGTGAGCGTATGGTGTGTGTAGTCTCTGTGTGTGCATGTGTGGTGTGTAGTCTGTGTACACATGTGGTGTGTGTGCATGTGCGGTGTGTGTAGTCTGTGTGCGTGTGTGGTGTGTGTAGTCTCTGTGTGCTTGTGTATTGAGTGTAGTTTGTGTGCGCTTGTGTAGTGAGTGTAGCCTCTGCGAGTGTATGGTGTGTGTAGTGGTGGGTGTGTGTACACTGTGTGCCAGGCTCGGACTGATAATCTGTGATTTTGGGCATTTGCCCGGTGGGCCGCTGCACGTTTAGACGTGCGTGGGCCGGCCCTCCCATGTTTATAGAGATTATGGAAATATACAGTGTTCTCGAACCGCGCACTGCTGTCAACACGAGGAAAGTCCGTGATCGGTGAAGCTACAGCATTTAAATCGGTTGCAGCTGCAGAGCACTTCCTGAAATTTGTGTCAAAATAAAAGTTCTGTAGTGTTTCATACACGGCGCAGTCTTATTCTAGGTTTCAGTTTTGTTTCCGTTGATCACACAAGGTGACTTATATCGAGCACAATGACTTGACATGACCAACAGCCAATGACAATGGAGAAGCATACAGGGTGGCCAATCAGATTGCAGAAGAGCAGGCGGCCGCTCCCGCCCCTGTGAATGGATTGAGTCCTCACAGCGCTTGGCCTTCTCTCCGCTCTTCTACTGATACAAGGTTGGAACGTTTCTTTATCCTAATTAACTGTGCTTTACTTTGTTAATCTTTAAATGCAAACAGCTACGGACTTCAGCTCCTTAATTTGCTGCTGTGTGAATCCTAGCAGTGGTTACACATTACCCCTCTCTCTCTCTCTCTCTCTCTCTCTCTCTCTCTCTCTCTCTCTCTCTCTCTCATCACTCTCTCCTCGCTCTCTCTCCTCCTCTCTAAGCTTGTGTAGTGATGTAGTCTGTGTGCGTGGGTGGTGTGTGTAGTCTGTGTGAGCATATGGTGTGTGTAGTCTGTGTGCGTGTGTGGTGTTGTGTAGTCTCTGTGAGCGTATGGTTTGTGTGGTTGTGTGCGTTGGGTGGTGTGTGTAGTCTCTGTGAGCGTATGGTTTGGTGTGTGGTGTGGCGTGTGTGGTGTGTGTAGTCTGTGTGCGTGTGTGGTGTGTGTAGTCTGTGTGCGTGTGTGGTGTGTGTAGTCCGTGTGTGGTGTGTGGTAGTCTGGTGCGTGTGTGGTGTGTGTAGTCTCGTGCGCGTATGGTGTGTGTAGTCTGTGTGCGTATGTGGTGTGTGTGTAGTCTCTGTGAGCGTATGGTTTGTGTAGTCTCTGTGAGCGTATGGTATGTGTAGTCTCTGTGAGTGTATGGTTTGTGTAGTCTGTGTGCGTATGTGGTGTGTGTAGTCTCTGTGAGCGTATGGTTTGTGTAGTCTGTGTGCGTATGTGGTGTGTGTAGTCTCTGTGAGCGTATGGTTTGTGTAGTCTCTGTGAGCGTATGGTTTGTGTAGTCTGTGTGCGTGTATGTGTGTGTAGTCTGTGTGCGTGTGTGGTGTGTGTAGTCTCTGTGAGCGTATGGTTTGTGTGGTGTGTGTGCGTGGGTGGTGTGTGTAGTCTCTGTGAGCGTATGGTTTGTGTGGTGTGTGTGCGTGTGTGGTGTGTGTAGTCTGTGTGCGTGTGTGGTGTGTGTAGTCTCTGTGAGCGTATGGTGTGTGTAGTCTGTGTGCGTGTGTGGTGTGTGTAGTCTCTGTGAGCGTATGGTGTGTGTAGTCTGTGTGCGTGTGTGGTGTGTGTAGTCTCTGTGAGCGTATGGTGTGTGTAGTCTGTGTGCGTATGTGGTGTGTGTAGTCTGTGTGCGTATGTGGTGTGTGTAGTCTCTGTGAGCGTATGGTTTGTGTAGTCTCTGTGAGCGTGTGTGGTGTGTGTAGTCTCTGTGAGCGTATGGTGTGTGTAGTCTGTGTGCGTGTATGGTGTGTGTAGTCTGTGTGCGTGTATGGTGTGTGTAGTCTGTGTGCGTGTATGGTGTGTGTAGTCTGTGTGCGTGTATGGTGTGTGTAGTCTGTGTGCGTGTGTGGTGTGTGTAGTCTCTGTGAGCGTATGGTGTGTGTAGTCTCTGTGAGCATATGGTTTGTGTGGTGTGTGTGCGTGTGTGTGTGTGTGTAGTATGTGTGCGTGTATGGTGTGTGTAGTCTCTGTGAGCGTATGGTTTGTGTGGTGTCAAGGATTTTATATAGTTCATGCTCTTATTATCATTTATTTTCTTTAGTTTATGCTTATATTATTATTATTTATTTTCTTATAGTTTATGCTTATTTTTCCTCTTTGTGAGAAGAGGAGGTTTTAGAAAGAAAGACTTGTTGTCTGCATTCTTGATTGAGCAAACTATTTTTCATTTTGCCTTATCCTGCTTTGACGAGCCACAAGGCTCATGTTGCAGGAATGGAAGGTTTCAGCCGTTACCTTGCTTTGCTATCACCCTCTTGCAGACATGACTCATGTGTAACCTCTCCCGACTGTCCTTGTTTGTTTTTTCTCATGTTGATGAACTAAATAAAAGGCTGGGCCAGAGGAGGGGATTTTAGGAGAGCTTTGTAGCTGAGCACTTACAAGCTGCTTCATTGTTCTCCTCCTCTGCGCAGAGCAAAAAAAAATATATATATTTGTCTCTCTCTGACTGGTTTCTTTTCAGTGTTTGTGCCTCTCATTTCTTTAAAAACAGGGTGCAAACCCAACAGTTTTTTCTTGGCGCCCAACATGGGGCGCCGACAGATCTTCTCGAGCGAACGGAGGGAGACACGCCGCAGACTGTGCACAGCCGATTCCACTAGAGGGATCGAAGGAAAGTCCTGAGAAGTGAATTCTCCGTCGGGCCGGTGACTATAGACGTCCACCTCCGCTCGCCGCAGTAGATTGATGACGCCTCCGAACCAAATGAGGGGCGCAACAAATTAACGTAAGTAATTACTGCCTGCCTGTGAGGAAAATATGTTGAGGAGGGGTTCGAGTCCCCATCCGGAATAAAGTGCGGGGGAGGGAGTTAGAGTCTCCGGTCCTGCCGGCACAGGTGGAGGAGGGGTTCGAGTACCCATCCGGCTGAGAAATACAGGAGAAGTAAGAATAAATTTCAGGAGAAGCAGTTAGAGAGACGCGAATTAATTGATGTTTCAAAAGTGAAACTAAGTGTGTTTGTGGTATGAATGAGAGAAAATTCTGTTTTTGTTGTTTTGTTGTAAGGATTTTGTTGTGTTATTTATGTCTTGATATTATTATTATTATTTTTTTTTTAAGATGAGGGCTTGTCTGTAATTGCAATCATTGATGAAATCTGTAATTTATTTTGTATATGTGTGAGAGTTGGAGCGGTTGTGGGAGTGTGTGTGTGTGTGTGTGGGTGTGTGTGTGTGTGTGTGTGTGTGTGTGTGTGTGTGTGTGTGTGTGTGTGTGTGTGTGTGTGTGTGTGTGTGTGTGTGTGTGGTGTGTGTGTGAGACAGTGTCGGACTGTATGTGTGGTATTGTTTGACTGAGTATTCCTTAGTAATAATAAAAGAATGAGACTGTGAGTGACTGAAGCACGGACAGCTTGATATCCCATTTTATCAGGGGATAAAAGTGGAGCCGTTGTCTGCAAAGTAGGTCATTTTAAGTCCATACGCACCACACTCACATATTCCCGATGAGTCTGCAAAGAGGGGGATTCCAAGGAAGGTCCGCCCCACGGGGTAGAAGTTTGACCTGAACTTTGCAGAGTGAAGGGGAATAGGTGAACAACATGGGAAACACATGCACAGAAAATAAGCCCCTATTTCAGGGCGACGAAAAATACATGCACAAATGCAATCTGGAAAATCTGAAGTACATAATTAAATGAAAAAAGAAATATGGCTTTTCAGGTAAATTGGTTGTGCCAGATTATGAAGGTTTGGTGTTAAAACTTACAGCAGCAGCAGCAAATAAAAAGGGTAACAGGAAAGCAAGAAAAGAAGGAGAAATAGAGTGTGCAAAAGTATGGCTCAGTGAAGCACAGATGAGAGTAGAGGCCATAAAGAGGAAGAAAAACCTGTGGTGACTCTAAAGGTAAATGGACAGGACATGGATTTTCTCTGTGACACAGGAGCATGTAGGGCAGTGATAACAGACAGACCTCCCAGAACTAAATTTGCAAAAGAAGTCGTTTGGGTAAAATCTGCAAATGGACAGGTGAATTCAGAGAAAATATTGAAGTTTGTCAATTTTGAAGATCCTGAAACGAACCAAACTGCTTGTCTCTGTGGTTTATTCGCCCCATTGTGTTATGTGTCGACGCGGGTTGAGGAGCGGACCTGCGTCTGACGGAACCCAGCGCTAAAACAACCAGAAAGCGGTTCCAATAACAAAACAATTTATTTTCCTCCTTTGGTGCATAACAAAGTGTACAAACAAAAACTGCGTCGGTCTGGTGGAGTGAAGGACGGCACGCTCTCCAGCGCCCAGAAGGATCGAAGCCCGGTGCTTCTGGACCCACGTTCACCGCCAAACACCCCCCAGGTGGACACGACAAACCGACTCTGCGAAGGATAGAAAAGGTGAGGTAAGTCAGCAGCTACAACTAATATCCTTCAAAAAGGCACACACTATCAGCAACACATTCAGGTCTGAATTCAAGCTTTATGTAAATGAGCAGCTTCTCACAACAGGTGGAGGATCATCAGTCCGCATGCCACGGCAGTGAGAAGCGAGCTGCACAACTCTCTTCAAAGTTCAAATATACTGCGTAACAAAATACCAAGTTACTGTTAACAATTATTCAGATAATCAATCACCTCTGATGTGTGCTGACAGCATGTGTCCCTCACCCTTCCTCCTTCACAGGCACGATGTGTCAAACCCAGGCGCGGTCCTCAGCGTCTCACAAACGAACATCACAAGGTCGAGTTCCCGGCAATTCTGCTTGAATCACACATGACTTAAATGCAGAACGCCATCTCATTATCTGCTTCAGCTGAAAGTCTTTAAGGTTGCACGTGAGCACCATCCACAGGTGCTGCACATCATGTTGATGAGGGTGAAGGACTCTTCTGCCAGCACCTTCTCCACAGACAATAAATCAGTTTGCATACCACCTGGAGAGCAAAGAAAAGAAAAGAACACCAAAATGTCCAGCCACACCCCCCCAACACACAACACATTGTCCAGTAAATTTACTGGGACGAGATTTGATGACTGCCTTATCTATAGGAGTCACACCAACAGTAGGTGGTATGAGAGCTGTGAGACAGCCCGCTACTGTATATACAAATTTGGCCCAGGCCTGGCAGTACTCTTTGGATCTGTCGGAGTCGAGACAAACTGAACAATTATTAGAGGAAGGTCTGATGACCTGTGAAAACAGAGAACACGTAGTAATGATGTCACCAAAAGATCTACACATAACTATGCTATTCACTCCACGAAAGGATGAAAGGTATGGAGCAGGATTTCTGAAAATTCCATCAGAATTACAGACAGTAGCACACCTATACACAGACAGAAAAGCCACCTCTGTGTGTAGTGTAGTGCTGACCCAAAGTGCAGACAAATGGTACAGAGGAAAACCTGAGGCTGTGCCACATATTTCACTGACAAGGGCAGACACTCAGTCCTGGAAGGACCTTGGAGGAATTGCTAAAATAGCTGAGGAAGCAACTGATTGGCACGAAGCAGATGCAGTGTCGGTGTGGGATTTCAGTCCATCCACAGGCTTGTATCGGAAATACATGTTTGTAAGTGCTTGGACGACACCGGTGATACATGAAGTAGATCTGGATGATTGAAATTTAACAACATCTGTGTTGTTGACACAGGAAGATGAGACTTTATTGGCCAAACTGCCTCCTCATCTCTGGGTGAATGCACCCACAGATGTAGGACTGTTGAAAAATATTCCGCCAGTCAAAATTAAGCCACGATCTGATTGGAGACCACGGATTAAACAATATCCGTTAAAACCTGAAGCAGAAAAAGGAATTGAACCGGTTATTGCAGAATTATTGGAAGCAGGAGTCATCAGGGAATGTTTAGATGCATCCTGTAACACTCCAATATATCCTGTGAAAAAAGCAGACAATCAGAATTGGCAAATGGTACCAGACCTACGTGCAGTAAATGCTGCAGTAGAAAGTAGTGCCCCTCTGGTCCCAGACCCACATACGCTGCTAAATAGATTAAGTCCTGGAAACATGTACTTCTCTGTCATAGACATCAGTAATGCATTTTTCTCAGTACCTGTTCATCCAGACTCTCAATTTTGGTTTGCTTTTACATTCAAAGGGAAAAGATACACATATACAAGACTCCCTCAAGGTTTTGCTGACAGTCCGACCATTTTTACACAAGCAATAAATTGTTGCTTATCTTCATTTACTCCACCAGAAGATTCACAAATCTTGGTGTATGTAGATGACATTTTGGTGGCAGCAAAGACAAAATACAGCTGTACAAAATGTACTATGATGCTTTTGCAACATTTGGCAGAAACAGGAAGTAAAATTAAAAAGCAAAAGTTGCAGTTTGTGCAACCACAAGTGACTTATTTAGGCCACGTCCTATCAGCTGAGGGGAAACGAATACAAGACGATCGAAAGCACGCTATTCTCAAAGCGCCTAAACCATCAACAAAAAAGGAAATGATGACTTTCTTAGGTATCTGTAATTATTGCAGAGCCTGGATTCCATGTTATGCAGAGAAGGTGCAGAAATTGCAGGATTTAATACACTCTATACCAATGGATATGACTGACAAAATACAGTGGAATAAAGAAGCTGAAGAACAGTTTACAGCTCTTAAACAAGAACTTGTGAGTTCCACAGTATTATCTCTGCCCAATTATGCCAAGCCATTCACTCTCATGGTGGACACAAACAGGGATTCATGTGTGCAGTCTTGCTACAACAACATGGTAATAAAAAATAAACCAGTTGGCTATTATTCCAAACGTTTGGATCCATTCTTATTGCCTGCTAGACAGATAGCTTATACAGCAATGCTATTGTCTCAGCCACAGATTACCATTGAAAGATGCAACACCTTGAATCCCGCCACGCTCCTACCTACTGAGACAGACGGTGAACCGCATGATTGTTTGGCAGACACACAGAAACAACAATTACCTCGACCAGACTTAACAGACGAACCATTTACAGATGGACTACATTACTTTGTGGATGGCTCATGTTTCAAAGATCAGAAAGGACAGACATTAACAGGCTATGCTGTTGTTCAATTACCAAATACTGTTATTGAAGCAAAACAGATTGATCATTTTAAATCAGCCCAAGCTGCAGAACTCATTGCATTAACCAGAGCTTGTATCTTGGCTAAAGGACAGAAACTGACAGTCTATACAGATAGTCAATATGCATTTTCAACAATTTGGTTCTTTGCAAAACAATGGCAACAAAGAGGTATGATAACCTCTACAGGGAAACCAGTGACACATGCAGGCTTACTCACAAATTTGCTAGAAGCAGTGACATTACCATCACACCTGGCATTATGTAAATGCGCAGCCCACACCAGAGGTACAGATTTTGTCTTCAGAGGAAACTGCCTGGCAGACAAAATAGCGAAAGCAGCAGCAGCTGGTCGATATGGCACTTCTTCTATTTACACAGCTCAGACAGACAATGAACCATTAATAGATTCTGACCTTTTATTGGATATGCAAAAACAGGCACCAGCGCAGGAACGACATTTGTGGTTGAAAAATGGGGCAACCCCAAACCCCAAAGGACTTTATTGTGTACATAACAAACCCATCCTACCCAAAAGCTTATTCAAAGCAGCTGCAATTGTGACGCATGGGTTAACGCATGTGTCGACAGGGGGGATGGTATATATGGTAGACCAATACTTTACTACCTATGGATTTAATTTATACTCAAAAAATTTTTGTAAAGCCTGTGTTACCTGATTGAATCACAACCCACAGGGAAATATAAGACCCCGGAGAGGGCAATTCCCAAAACCACAGTATCCTTTTCAAATTGTTCATATGGACTTTATTGAACTAAATCGATGTGGACCTTATCAATACTGTCTAGTATTAATTGATGCCTTTTCAAAATGGGTAGAAATTGTTCCATCACAAAAAGCAGATGCTTTAACAGTAGCAAAAGCATTGTGTAAGACAATTATTCCGTATTATGGAATATCAGAGACATTGTACAGTGATAATGGAACACATTTTGTAAATGAAGTTGTACAAAGAGTAGCAGAACACATGAAAATTAAGTTAAAACATCATTGTGCTTACCACCCACAAAGTGCAGGATTAGTGGAAAGGACAAATGGCACAATAAAAATAAGACTAAGGAAATGTATGGAAGAGACAAAACGAACCTGGATTGAATGTTTGGACCTAGTAAAATTTATATGAGAATAACACCAACACCATCAGGTTTAACACCATTTGAGATACTTTATGGACGACCATATCGTCTACCAATTTTTGACATGGATACTAAAACAGCAGATTTTATGAAAAAGACATTAACACAGAAAGAGATAACTCAAACACATTTACTGCCGAATAATTTTGATCTCCCACAGGACGGCCTTCCAGTAGTCCAGCCAGGAGACTGGGTGTTCATCAGAGTGATTAAGAGGAAGAACTGGTCCAGTCCTCGTTGGGAAAGTCCATACCAAGTGCTGTTAACAACACCAACTGCAGTAAAGATAGCGGAGAGATCAACGTGGATACATCTAAGTCACTAAGATACAGCGTGTGTTGGCTGCCTCCACAATGTAAGGGGAAGTCTGGCTACAAAGGGAGTCTATTTAATTAGCAATAGATTGTCTCAATGCCAGTGAAGCAGGGAGATCCTTGCACTATTAGGAGAGGTTGGTTAACAACACTGTATCCTAGCAATCATGACTGAACTACAGCAGACCCCGGAGTGGCGTGCTCAGCGCCGCCGCTGCCGGACTGTTGGTAGGGCAGCCGGTTGCGTTGTGATCTTAGTGTGTTTCCTGTTCCTCGGATTCCTGGCCTGGTGGTTGACCCAAGAATTGCAGCTCACTGTGGACCGAGCCAGAGAACAACGGAAGCAACGTCAGAAGAGGTTTATTCATAATGTGAATGAGACAGATGGACACCCTCATATATACCATACTAATATGTGGTACAGATATGTTCATTTATTGGCTGTGGAATTACATGTTACTAATTGTTATGTTTGTTCGCAAATGCCTATATCCTCAACACACCCAGCTCTGACGGCTAAACCGTACTCTGCTAGGGTGACAGAATGTCTTATCATACGGATGCATAATCAAACTGTATTTTGGGGGCAACAGTTCTCAGCAAATCTGACAAGACGTAATACCACTTGCCTCAGTGCAACCACTTATATGATAGGGATTTCAACAGAAGACATACAAGCGTGCCCAAGTGCTGCTCCATTGACTAGACTGAAGGGAAATGCAAAAATATCATCACATGTTAAATTGTCATCCCGATTTGACCCAAACGTATGTTTTATCAAATAATTTAAGCCTAACCAAAACATAATATGTGGATGGTACTTATCTTCATCACCTTGGACGGGGATGTAATTATACAGGCTCCTGTCCATGGGGAACGGATGAATCATGTGCTTATGTTAGTAAGTTTTTGCTACCACCTGTAAATGGTACTCCGGTGTATGATGACATCTATTGGCTTTGTGGTTCCAGACTGTACATGAGTCTCCCACCAAATTGGGGTGGTGTGTGTGCACCTACCCAGGTGACTGACCATACATATGTGGTAGTGCCAAGGACCTCCACAGAGAAGAATGGCAGCACCAGACGGAGGAGATCGATATACCCAGATGTGTTACCACATGATCACGTGGGGCTCGGATGTACCAAAGGACCAAAAATTGTGGTCTGTAGGAGATAAAATAGCACATTCATTGCTCCCCTGGATAGGAGTGGTAAAAAATTCATTAATGATTGAAACTCTGAATTATCGATTGGGTCTGTTCATGAATGTAACTGAGAAAATAGTAGTAGCTCAAAACACTGAAATAGATGCTTTACGTACCATGGTGATGCAAAATCGCATGGTTTTAGACTTGCTTACTGGTTCACAGGGAGGAGTTTGTGTTCTGCTGAACACAACATGCTGTACTTTCATCCCAGACTCCATTTATTCAGTGGATGTGCAGGACGCATTGGAAGAGCTGAATAAACTTTGTGATGCAATGCATAAAGACACCCTAGCCGTGAACCGGTGGAATCCCTGGTCCTGGTTGACTTCAGGACCATGGTGGCAGTTACTATTGAAAATGGTGACACCAGTTATTATAGTCCTAATTCTGATTGGACTTTGCATGTGTTGTGTGATCCCTTATATCAAAACAATGGTTGGCAAAATGGTGTCAAATACATTTGTACAGTGTAATCTGGCTTTCCAACAAACTATTCCAAAATATCAAGCATTGAAACAGTCAGACCTTAGTGGAGAAAACTATAATGACTGTGTTGAGAATTATGATAATATTGAAAAGCTCACAACTCCAGTGGTGTGTGTGTGTGTGTGTGTGTGTGGTGTGTGTAGTCTGTGTGCTTGTGTGGTGTGTGTAGTCTCTGTGAGCGTATGGTTTGTGTGGTGTGTGTGCGTGTGTGGTGTGTGTAGTCTGTGTGCGTGTGTGGTGTGTGTAGTCTCTGTGAGCGTATGGTTTGTGTGGTATGTGTGCGTGTGTGGTGTGTGTAGTCTCTGTGAGCGTATGGTTTGTGTGGTGTGTGTGCGTGTGTGGTGTGTGTAGTCTCTGTGAGCGTATGGTTTGTGTGGTGTGTGCATGTGTGGTGTGTGTAGTCTCTGTGAGCGTATGGTTTGTGTGGTATGTGTGCGTGTGTGGTGTGTGTAGTCTCTGTGAGCGTATGGTTTGTGTGGTATGTGTGCGTGTGTGGTGTGTGTAGTCTCTGTGAGCGTATGGTTTGTGTGGTATGTGTGCGTGTGTGGTGTGTGTGGTCTGTGTGCGTGTGTGGTGTGTGTAGTCTCTGTGGGCATATGGTTTGTGTGGTGTGTGTGTGTGGTGTGTGTAGTCTGTGTAGTCTCTGTGAGCATATGGTTTGTATGGTATGTGTGCATGTGTGGTGTGTGTAGTCTGTGTGCGTGTGTGGTGTGTGTAGTCTCTGTGAGCATATGGTTTGTGTGTAGTCTGTGTGCGTGTGTGGTGTGTGTAGTCTGTGTGCGTGTGTGGTGTGTGTAGTCTCTGTGAGCATATGGTTTGTGTGTGGTGTGTGTGCATGTGTGGTGTGTGTAGTCTGTGTGCATGTGTAGTCTGTGTGCATGTGTGGTGTGTGTAGTCTGTGTGCGTGTGTGGTGTGTGTAGTCTCTGTGAGCATATGGTTTGTGTGTAGTCTGTGTGCGTGTGTGGTGTGTGTAGTCTGTGTGCGTGTGTGGTGTGTGTAGTCTCTGTGAGCATATGGTTTGTGTGTGGTGTGTGTGCATGTGTGGTGTGTGTAGTCTGTGTGCATGTGTAGTCTGTGTGCATGTGTGGTGTGTATGGTCTCCGTGCATATGTGGTCTATGTCGTCTGTGTGCTTGTGTGGTGTGTGTAGTCTGTGTGCGTGTGTGTAGTCTGTGTGCATGTGTGGTGTGTGGGTGTGTGGTGTGTGTAGTCTCTGTGCCTATATTTGCAACTGGATGTATATAAATACCTACCAACATCTCATAATGATACATATTTCCATATGCGCATATTTAAAGACAAAGATAAATAATTAAATCAATAAATGTGAGTAATAAATGGATATATGAAAGAACTGGTGACTATCAAGGCCCTTCGTCCTCCCTGTAGCCTGTGAAAACCATCTTTTTGAACTGGGTCATGCTTGGACATTGTTTGAGCTCCGCCCCCAACCTGTTCCACAGCTTCACTCCACATATTGATGTACAAAACTTTTTTAAATGTCGTATGTCGTAATGTCGTTTAGTTTATAATCCCCCCCCCCCAAGAAAAATTATAATTCCCATCTCTGTTAAAAAAAAAAAAAAAAATCTATTTTTGACTATTTCCGAGAAGTAGATTATTTTCTGCTTTATACATAATGTTACATGTATACATAAAATACATAATAGTGCTGTTTGGAAATGAACCAGGTCATTGAATTTTAATGTTTTTGGTTTAAGAACAGTGAAGTTGTTCTTTGTAACTGCCATTATGAATGATCCTTTTTGTAGTATAGATGGTGAATGTAGTACATTTATAAGTACTGTCCCAAACCTCTGCACCGTCATTTAATTATGGTAGACTTCAGATTTCAGACAACTTTATTGATCCCAAAAGAGGGCAATTATGTTTACACTCCAATTACCTCAGACAAGATACAGCGATTAATCCACAATTATTACTTGTTTACCGTAATAATGACACACATCAAAATTAAAGATAACACATATACATTTGACATTGTTTGTGTGTACTAAACTTGAAGCAGTCCGTCATCTGAATTGAGGTAAGTGGGTGAAGGCCGCTGCAACTGGAGTCACTCCGCCGCTAGCTTGGGGGGAACGGGGACCTGCCGCAGCTAAAAACCGCACAGCCCCCGGAGGGGGAAGGGGTGGCGTGAGCGGTGGCCGGGATGGGGTGAGTGATGGGGGAGCAGGAAGGGAGGTAAAGGGAAAAATGGAGCATGCTTCAGTCTTGTCCATGTGTAAGTCTGTCAGTTTATTGTCTTTGTGGGTTGAGATGAGAAGGAGCCAAATAATCTCACCAGAGCCTGAAGACATTCTTCTGGAGGAAAACAGTGGGCAATTTGTCCTTGAGGCTAGATAAGCCTGGAGTGTTGTGGTTGAGCAGTGAAAAACACTTTTAACAGTTCCACTTGAACAACCAAATCCCAATTATGAATTAAGAATATTCACCGGCCTCTGAAATCTTCAGCTTGAACTGCAAGGCGCATCTGCTCCAAGATGTCATCCAATTTGCATCTGCGTTCATTGCAGTCTGAGAATGCACTGCCTTGCCAACCTCGTTAATCATGATGGACAAGTGAGGGGCCGTGGTTCTTGATGCTGCCATCTTGCCAATTTTCCAGTAGATCAGGGCAGCACATAAGCCAAAAAGTACCAGCCCTGCTAACATGATACCAAAAATGAATAAATCCTTGACGTCCTCAACGGAGAAAGGCACCAAGCATGCAACACGCCAGGACCCCCAAGAGTCGAGGACATCCAATCCAATCCAGTTTATTTATAGAGCACATTTAAAAACAACAAAGTTGACCAAAACGCTGTACAATGACATAAAATAAATCAACAAATAAATAAATAAATAGATTGGCAACTATAAAAGTTTTTAAAAACAATAAAATCATCAACCCTCTAGTCAAAAGCCAAAGAAAACAAGTATGTTTTAAGACGAGATTTAAAAACTAGAGGTGACTCCGCCTGCCTGATACAGAGAGGCAGGTCATTCCACAATCTGGGACCAACAACAGAAAAAGCTCTATCACCTCTACGTTTGAGCTTTGTCTGAGGAACTACAAGCAAAGCTTGATCTCATGACCTAAGAGAACATGATGAGGAATAAGACACGAGCAGGTCAGACAGATACCGTGGAGCAAGATCATTAAGGCATTTAAAAACAAACAATAAAATTTTAAAATCAATACGATAGCGAACAGGCAGCCAGTGAAGGGAAAAAAGAATGGGCGAAACATGGTCATACCTCCGGGATCCAGTCAAAAAACGGGCTGCAGCCGTGCAAGTGAGGCCTGGCTAATACCAGCGTACAGCGCATTACAATAATCCAGCCGAATCCTAACAAAAGCATGGATTAAAATCTCCAAGTGATGCCTTGAAAGTGAGGACTTAATCTGAGCTAGCTGCCTCAGATGAAAGAAACTTGCCTTCACAACAGCACTGATTGGTTTATCAACCTTAAAATCTTTATCCATTCTCACACCAAGGTTGCAAACTGTAGATTTAATACACTGTGTCAACGGTCCAAGGTTTAGTGAACCACAACTACCTACATAGACCGCAGGATACGTTCCATCTGGGCAGGTAGGATCCCCCAGTCCTGACCTTCTTGTAAAAAAAATGGTGTCAATAGCGTTCAGAGACCAGCTGATCAATTCCATGGTTAATCCAATAGTAGTCCAATAGATCCAGAATCCAATATAATTTGAGGAATTCACAGTCTGGTGAAGTCGGGACTTGAAGGTTAAAGGCAGAGAACAGAGAGAACAGAGATAAGGGAGAGTGGAGGAGATGCGACTGCCCTTGTCGGAGTCCCAAGCTGAAAGTGATCTGATGTCACACATGACTTTACAACTCACATGTTGCAGTGTGACGCGGTTTGAACAGATCCATCCGCTACTATCTCCATTTATTTGATTTGTTCGCTTATTCAGGGATTGTGTGTTTATATGTACTTTGTATGTATGTACTATGTACTGCATGTGGATGGCTCTACTGGTGGTTGGCTCTCACTGCGGTATTGTATCACTTCCTGTTCCGGAGCACAGCAGTGTTTCTGCTGTATCTGTTAGCTGTTTAATCTGCATAGTTAAATTGATCTAGTTAACTAGATAACGATTTGCTTCACAGTGTAATCTTCACGTGCCTTAACTAAAGCACTCCGTCTGCTGAATCACCTCTAAATTATTTACACATTATTCACTTTGTGTGTATTTAGGAATCCGCTATCTTAGCGCAGCTACTAGCTCTTAGCCGGTTTAGCATGGCGGCTTCTCCTGTCTCTCCCGCACTTTTCTGCTCTGGGTGTGAAATGTTTAGTTATTCCTCAGCCTCCTTTAGCAGCAATGGTACTTGTAATAAGTGTAGCTTATTCTTAGCTTTGGATGCCAGGCTGGGCGAATTGGAGACTCGGCTCCGCATCTTGGAAAATCCTACAGCTAGCCAGGCCCCTTTAGTTGGTGCGGACCAAGGTAGCTTAGCCGCCGTTAGCTGTCCCCCAGCAGATCCCGAGCAGCCGGGAAAGCAGGCCGGCTGGGTGACTGAGGAGGAAGCGTAGTCCTAAACAGAAGCCCCGTGTACACCGCCAACCCGTTCACATCTCTAACCGTTTTTCCCCACTCAGCGACACACCCGCCGAGGATCAAACTCTGGTTATTGGCGACTCTGTTTTGAGAAATGTGAAGTTAGCGACACCAGCAACCATAGTCAATTGTCTTCCAGGGGCCAGAGCAGGCAACATTGAAGGACATTTGAAACTGCTGGCTAAGGCTAAGCGTAAATTTGGTAAGATTGTAATTCACGTCGGCAGTAATGACACCCGGTTACGCCAATCGGAGGTCACTAAAATTAACATTGAATCGGTGTGTAACTTTGCAAAAACAATGTCGTACTCTGTAGTTTTCTCTGGGCCCCTCCCCAATCAGACCGGGAGTGACATGTTTAGCCGCATGTTCTCCTTGAATTGCTGGCTGTCTGAGTGGTGTCCAAAAAAAATAAGGTGGGCTTCATAGATAATTGGCAAAGCTTCTGGGGAAAACCTGGTCTTGTTAGGAGAGACGGCATCCATCCCACTTTGGATGGAGCAGCTCTCATTTCTAGAAATCTGGCCAATTTTCTTAAATCCTCCAAACCGTGACTGTCCAGGGTTGGGACCAGGAAGCAGAGTTGTAGTCTTACACACCTCTCTGCAGCTTCTCTCCCCCTGCCATCCCCTCATTACCCCATCCCCGTAGAGACGGTGCCTGCTCCCAGACCACCAATAACCAGCAAAAATCTATTTAAGCATAAAAATTCAAAAAGAAAAAATAATATAGCACCTTCAACTGCACCACAGACTAAAACAGTTAAATGTGGTCTATTAAACATTAGGTCTCTCTCTTCTAAGTCCCTGTTAGTAAATGATATAATAATTGATCAACATATTGATTTATTCTGCCTTACAGAAACCTGGTTACAGCAGGATGAATATGTTAGTTTAAATGAGTCAACACCCCCGAGTCACACTAACTGCCAGAACGCTCGTAACACGGGCCGAGGGGGAGGATTAGCAGCAATCTTCCACTCCATCTTATTAATTAATCAAAAACCCAGACAGAGCTTTAATTCATTTGAAAGCTTGACTCTTAGTCTTGTCCATCCAAATTGGAAGTCCCAAAAGTTTTATTTGTTGTTATCTATCGTCCACCTGGTCGTTACTGTGAGTTTCTCTGTGAATTTTCAGACCTTTTGTCTGACTTAGTGCTTAGCTCAGATAAGATAATTATAGTGGGCGATTTTAACATCCACATAGATGCTGAGAATGACAGCCTCAACACTGCATTTAATCTATTATTAGACTCAATGCTGGGATAGGCTCCAGCTCCCCGCGACCCTTAATTGGACTAAGCGGTAGAAGATGAATGAATGAATGAATGGCTTTGCTCAAAATGTAAATGAGTCCACCCACCACTTTAACCATACTTTAGATCTTGTTCTGACTTATGGTATGGAAATTGAAGACTTAACAGTATTCCCTGAAAACTCCCTTCTGTCTGATCATTTTTTAATAACATTTACATTTACTTTAATGGACTACCCAGCAGTGGGGAATAAGTTTCATTACAGTAGAAGTCTTTCAGATAGCGCTGTAACTAGGTTTAAGGATATGATTCCTTCTTTGCTATGTTCTCCAATGCCATATACCAACACAGTGCAGAGTAGCTACCTAAACTCTGTGAGTGAGATACATTATCTCGTCAATAGTTTTACATCCTCATTGAGCACAACTTTGGATGCTGTAGCTCCTCTGAAAAAGAGAGCCTTAAATCAGAAGTGCCTGACTCCGTGGTATAACTCACAAACTCGCAGCTTAAAGCAGATAACCCGTACGTTGGAGAGGAAATGGCATCTCACTAATTTAGAAGATCTTCACTTAGCCTGGAAAAAGAGTCTGTTGCTCTATAAAAAAGCGCTCCGTAAAGCTAGGTCATCTTACTACTCATCACTAATTGAAGAAAATAAGAACAACCCCAGGTTTCTTTTCAGCACTGTAGCCAGGCTGACAAAGAGTCAGAGCTCTATTGAGCCGAGTATTCCTTTAACTTTAACTAGTAATGACTTCATGACTTTCTTTGCTAATAAAATTTTAACTATTAGAGAAAAAATTACTCATAACCATCCCAAAGACATATCGTTATCTTTGGCTGCTTTCAGTAATGCTGGTATTTGGTTAGACTCTTTCTCTCCGATTGTTCTGTCTGAGTTATTTTCATTAGTTACTTCCTCCAAACCATCAACATGTCTATTAGACCCCATTCCTACCAGGCTGCTCAAGGAAGCCCTACCATTAATTAATGCTTCGATCTTAAATATGATCAATCTATCTTTATTAGTTGGCTATGTACCACAGGCTTTTAAGGTGGCAGTAATTAACCATTACTTAAAAAGCCATCACTTGACCCAGCTATCTTAGCTAATTATAGGCCAATCTCCAACCTTCCTTTTCTCTCAAAAATTCTTGAAAGGGTAGTTGTTAAACAGCTAACTGATCATCTGCAGAGGAATGGTCTATTTGAAGAGTTTCAGTCAGGTTTTAGAATTCATCATAGTACAGAAACAGCATTAGTGAAGGTTACAAATGATCTTCTTATGGCCTCAGACAGTGGACTCATCTCTGTGCTTGTCCTGTTAGACCTCAGTGCTGCTTTTGATACTGTTGACCATAAAATTTTATTACAGAGATTAGAGCATGCCATAGGTATTAAAGGCACTGCGTTGCGGTGGTTTGAATCATATTTATCTAATAGATTACAATTTGTTCATGTAAATGGGGAATCTTCTTCACAGACTAAGGTTAATTATGGAGTTCCACAAGGTTCAGTGCTAGGACCAATTTTATTCACTTTATACATGCTTCCCTTAGGCAGTATTATTAGAAAGCATTGCTTAAATTTTCATTGTTATGCAGATGATACCCAGCTTTATCTATCCATGAAGCACACACACCAATTAGCTAAACTGCACGATTGTCTTTCAGACATAAAGACATGGATGATCTCTAATTTCCTGCTTTTAAATTCAGATAAAACTGAAGTTATTGTACTTGGCCCCACAAATCTTAGAAACATGGTGTCTAACCAGATCCTTACTCTGGATGGCATTACCCTGACCTCTAGTAATACTGTGAGAATTCTTGGAGTCATTTTTGATCAGGATATGTCCTTCAATGCGCATATTAAGCAAATATGTAGGACTGCTTTTTTGCATTTGCGCAATATCTCTAAAATTAGAAAGGTCTTGTCTCAGAGTGATGCTGAAAAACTAATTCATGCATTTATTTCCTCTAGGCTGGACTATTGTAATTCATTATTATCAGGTTGTCCTAAAAGTTCCCTGAAAAGCCTTCAGTTAATTCAAAATGCTGCAGCTAGAGTACTGACGGGGACTAGAAGGAGAGAGCATATCTCACCCATATTGGCCTCTCTTCATTGGCTTCCTGTTAATTCTAGAATAGAATTTAAAATTCTTCTTCTTACTTATAAGGTTTTGAATAATCAGGTGCCATCTTATCTTAGGGACCTCATAGTACCATATCACCCCAATAGAGCGCTTCGCTCTCAGACTGCAGGCTTACTTGTAGTTCCTAGGGTTTGTAAGAGTAGAATGGGAGGCAGAGCCTTCAGCTTTCAGGCTCCTCTCCTGTGGAACCAGCTCCCAATTCAGATCAGGGAGACAGACACCCTCTCTACTTTTAAGATTAGGCTTAAAACTTTCCTTTTTGCTAAAGCTTATAGTTAGGGCTGGATCAGGTGACCCTGAACCATCCCTTAGTTATGCTGCTATAGACGTAGACTGCTGGGGTGTTCCCATGATGCACTGAGTGATTCTTTCTCTTTTTGCTCTGTATGCACCACTCTGCATTTAATCATTAGTGATTGATCTCTGCTCCCCTCCACAGCATGTCTTTTTCCTGGTTCTCTCCCTCAGCCCCAACCAGTCCCAGCAGAAGACTGCCCCTCCCTGAGCCTGGTTCTGCTGGAGGTTTCTTCCTGTTAAAAGGGAGTTTTTCCTTCCCACTGTCGCCAAGTGCTTGCTCACAGGGGGTCGTTTTGACCGTTGGGGTTTTTCTGTAATTATTGTATGGCTTTTGCCTTACAATATAAAGCGCCTTGGGGCAACTGTTTGTTGTGATTTGGCGCTATATAAATAAAATTTATTTGATTTGGATTGTAGCTGCTGGACCGGTCTGGACCAAAACGTCTGGGGCGGAGTTCTTGTCCCAGTTCAGCACTGAACATAGACAACCGGCCCTGAATTGTGACAGATACTGGCCTCCATTTAGGAGTGGGAATTCCCACTGCTAAACGACCAATAGGAGAGCAGCACTTGCGCCACATCAAAGTGAGGCTGACGTCAGTGTCTTGGCTGCCAACCAATCACAGGCAAGGAGAGAGAGGTCAGTATCCGGCCCAGTTCTCAGGCTCAGCTGAACATGGGTTCAGAGGTTAAAGGAAGCAGCTTCAGGGAGTTTTCCTTAAGGCAGCAGGTGGTTCCACTGATCAGCTCGTCTGGTGGGCTGAAGTCTTGTTAGAATCAGCTGACTGACGGTCTTCTCTGTTTCACTTTGACAAATAAAGCTTTGATGTCCTAAAACATTCCCGACTCCTCAGCTCCTTAGTGCCCACGCCGCCTTCATCTCTGTGCTCATTAAGGCTTCGGCCTGTTTCTGACATTAGATCCAAGCCGTATTTGACTTCTGGGTCTCATTACTGTGCAGCGACAACACCGGCAGCACTGAGGGTGATGGGTGTCGGCTCCCCACTGAGCCGGAGCCCCCGCAGACACACGATGACTCACAGCAGCTGGAATCTTTCTTTAAGTGGACCAAACACACGGTCAAAGATTCAGATTGTGTTTTGACACATTGCTGCTGCTGAGACATTTGAATGTTGGTTCATCGGTTCCTGACCCAACACGGACAAACGGTGACAGAATCAGAGCCACTTAGTTTTTGCTTCATCTTCCTCCAACTTTGCTTAAAGTAGACCTGCATTGAAATAAATGTGGTCAGATTTCAGAAAGAAATAGCTGATATGTATTTATAAGACCCTTGTGAATGCAGTAAAGTAAATCTGTAAGCCCAAATTTGTAATTCAGCGGAGAAATCTTTGTTGAAAAATGACAAATTTGCAGCTAAAATTTAGCCCTCTGTGAAAACTGTTTGTACATCCAGGTCATTGCAGTGATGTGAGGCAGAAGACGGAGCGCTCGCGCCTTCAGTCCGATCCCGCATTGAAATTGATTTTATCTGTTAGTAATGTTACTGTTATACACATCCTGGTTTCAACATCCAAAAGTAAGCTGCAATGAATGTGAGATACAGATCTGCATGCTCAGATCAGCGGCGACATCAACAGCGGGCGACGTTCTTCCCCGACGCCTCGCTCTCTCTGTCTCCGATGCGCTTACTGAGTCTGCGGGCTCGGTAAACGCTGCAGCGGGCCACTCACACCGCCCCCGTGTCTGCTGTGCAGCTGGCACCACCTCTCTGTCTACTGAATGGAGGTGCAGCCAACTTGGCAACAAGTCCAGAGACTACGCTCGCTGTTTTGATACAGAGCGGCCGGTGACACCTGTTGCCCGCAAGGACAGACTTCTTGCGGCAAAATCTGCAGCGCCACACGGTCTTGGTAACCACAGCCACAGAGCTCCGTGGCCGCTGAGAGAGGTTTGTATCTTTATAATGACTTGAATTCTTTGCGGGTCTCGCCTCCGTATCCCGCGATGGTAACACCGGAGGCTAAAGACAGTAGATTTTCAATGCGACACCACTCAATCACACGGGCGTATGAAAAAGTCCCCAAAAATCATTTTTAAGCATAAATAAAAGAAATGTGTACTCACCAAACGTACCGCAAGACAATATGAAGTTTTAAAAAAAGTAGATCCTTCTGTATAAGACAAGAAAAAGGTGCAGATGCAAACTGATGTAAATCCACAAATTACAGTTGGCGCGCGCAATGCATGCTGGGAGAGAGTCTTCTCTCTGACGTCTCGGCAGCGTCCCGGATGTGAAGACAGTTTTGCAGAGGGCTAAATGTTAGCTGTAAATTTGTCATTTTTAAATGAAGATTTCTCCGTTGAATGACAGATCTGGAGATTTACTTTACTACATTCAGAAGGATCTTATGTGTAAATACAAGTCATTTTTTGGTCCAAAGGTCTGACTGCATTTATTTCAGTGCAGGTCTACTTTAAAGTGTCAGAAAGCTCGAGCCGAGGCTGAGGCGGGAGATATAGAGCCATGGTCCGTCTCTGAGGCTGTTTTTCTGGATTAAGAGTGCAATTTATACATGAATCATTCAGTTACTCCCAGCAGGGGGCGCTCAGCTACGTGTTGTCTTGTTTTATTTGTATTTTTATGAAGTATAGCACATTTTAAACTACATGCCCATAATTACAGGTATGTTCAGGTCCAGGATCATGTGTCAGTGCTGCATACACCAGACAACAGCCCCAGGTCCTGGACGGCAACCACTCAGGCAGACAACCAGTCCATCCCCACCACTCCAAAGTAACTGTCTATCAGCTGCAGCAAGGTGAAACATGGACGTGTCCTTCACCAGATAATATGTGGGCGTGTCCTTGACCTTCTCCAGTCTCTGGGGTCCTGAACACTGACACACCTGTGTCCTGGACAATGTCCAGAGAAACTCACCACATAGACTAAATGTGGTGTCTGATGTTCCCTTACAGTGTCAGTGATCCTCCTCATCTCAGTCGCAAAGAACCGTTCACTGGACTTCCTCCTGAAACACGGCGTATGCCAAAACCCAGAAACTGGTGTAAGCACAAAAATATCCAGATGTATCAAAGTGTGCATACACATGGATCCAAGCACATTCTGTTTGTACCTCCCACTGAACGTGGAATTGAGCGCATGTGCACATGCATCAAACTCCTCCCTGGCCATGCCCCTATTTAAATATGCAAATTCATGTAAATAGGCCGTTTGAGCAGCGATTCCCCATGACGTCACATCAGACAACATGAACACAGAAAAGAAATGATATTATAGATGACTGGAAATGACGTGGAGACACACAGGGACAGTTTAGTCAGTACACTGTTAAAGAGAATGGCCATGAAACTGGAAAAATGTTCATGGGAGCTCCAGAGTGTGTGTGAAGCCGACACACTGTGAGCTCAGGACAACACACACACTGACGTTAAAAAGGTAAGGCGCGCCTCCGCTGACAGTGTGTGACATCACAACTTTACACACGCATTTATTGACAAATACTGAACACAGTCGGGGGCCTGTTAAGAATCTGCAGCTCTCACCATCAAGCAAAAAAAAAAAAAAAAAAAAATCAAACAAAAAAAGCATTAATAATAATAACAAACATATTTTTTTCCAACATTATGTTTATTTGCCATTTTATATTTTCAATTACAATATAACAAATAGAACAGATCAACCTCCCAGACACATCTTATGAAAATAAAATAATTATAATAATAATGAAAATGATGACAAATGGTTACTACACGTTATACACAAAATTACAGGGTTTCCTTTTTGAATCAACAAGCAAATTATCGCTGTTTTTGTGTGTTGTCCTCTTCTTGTTCTTCTATTAAGTTTGTGCTTTCTGCAAATTGCATGAAAGGTCCCCAGATACTTTCAAACTTCTCCTTTTGTCCTTTCAGTAGATATGTAATCCGCTCCAATGGGAGTGTAGACAGCATCAGTTTAATCCATTGTCCAACACTTGGTGGCTTCATGTTTTTCCAGTGTAATGCAATCAGTTTTTTTGCTTGTAGTATACAAATATTAGTTAAAAGTAGTTCACTTGTTGTGAATCTTGATTTTTTTAGGGGGTATACCTAAAATTATAAAGGAGGGTTCCAGTGGAAATTCTTTCAATATAATATCTTTAACAGTTTGTTTTATTGCAACCCAGAATGTCTTGCTTTCCCTACATTCCCAAATACAGTGGAATAATGTTCCCTTTTCTTCTCCACATTTAGAACAAGTATCTGGGATATTTGGATTATATTTATTTAAATTTGCAGGAGTGACATAAACATGCATGAGCCACTTGTATTGTAGTAATCTTAACTGAGAATTAATAGTTTGCTTATAGGCTTTATTACAAACAAATTCCCATTCCTCTATTGATAAAGTTGAATTGAAATCTTTCTTCCATGCCTCAAATTTTGCAACAGAGTTGTCAGAGGAATGTGATATCAATAATTTATAAAATTCTGAGATTGTTCCCCTTTTAAGGTCATTTCCACTGATCACCTCCTCCAACTCAGAGATGGGTGATTTTGATGTTTAGTTTTGTTCTTACAAAACTTCGTAACTGAAGGTATTTAAAAAAATATTTGTCTGTTTATATTTGTGTCTAAGCAAGTCGAATGACATCATGTAGTCAGAGTCCTCCATGTACAAATCTCCAGTTTTCTTCAGTCCGTTCAGAGCCCACAGCTTGAACACTGTGTCAGCTCTCCCAGGTCTAAAATCTTGGTTTCCCCAGATCGGGGTCAGTTGTGACAAGGTAACAGGTTCATTGATATACCTTTTTACATTGTACCACACCTTAATCATGTTACTTAGTTTTTTTAACCAAGTTAACTTGTATCCGAGAAAAGGTATAAAGGCAATGAAGGTACTAAGAAATTACTCTCCATTTCCGTCCACTGGGGGGCGTCTTTTGTAATAAAATACCTTATGGATCTAAGTTGGGCAGTCCAATAGTACCATTCTATATTTGGACACATCAGGCCTCCTTTATTATAAGGTAAATGGAGTAGGGACAGTCTTATTCGAGCCCATTTTTTGGTCCATTAAAAAAATCAAGAAGCAGTTTTTTAAACATTTTAAACCAATTAACAGGGGGAGGCAAGGGAATATTCTGAAAAACATATAATTTTGGAAGTATCATCATTTTAAAAGTATCGATTCGGCCTATAAGAGACATCGGGAGATGTATCCATGTATTAAAACTATCAGTAATTTCATTTATTAATGACTCATAGTTAAGCTGAACAATAGAGTCTAAATTTGGAAGAATTTGTATTCCTAAGTAAGTAAACTTTGGGACTGATTTGAATTGTGAGACCACAGCTGGCAGGTTCTCCCTTTCTTTTTTATGTAGTAGTAAAATTGAAGATTTTAATTTGTTGACCAAATAACCTGAAATATAGCCAAACTCATGAATTGGATTTAGCAAAGCAGGGATAGATGACTTCAGATTAGAAAGAAATAAAATTACATCATCTGCATATAATGAGAGCCTATGTTCTACCTGATCTATTGAAATTCCTGTTATATGAGAATGTGCTCGTATAGCAATGGCGATAACAGGCAGCCTTGGCGACTTCCACGTTTGATTAAAATAGTTTTGGACACGTTTTTGTTTGTTAGAATCTCAGCAGTTGGGTGTAAGTATAATAGCTGTACCCATTTTTGAAATACTGGTCCTAATCCAAAACGAGTTAACACATT
Source organism: Thalassophryne amazonica (assembly GCF_902500255.1). NCBI lineage: Eukaryota > Metazoa > Chordata > Actinopteri > Batrachoidiformes > Batrachoididae > Thalassophryne > Thalassophryne amazonica. The sequence continues at coordinate 726,216 of NC_047117.1, read as the reverse complement.
AAACAGATACGCCCACTCTACCCTATCGAACGCTTTTTCAGCATCCAGGGAGAGAAGGGCGGTATCTTTAATGTTTTGAGATCTCTGAATAATATTGAGAAGCCTTCTTACATTGTGCAGGCCTTGCTGACCTGAAATAAAACCATTTTGATCCCTGTGAATGATTGATGGAAGAATTTCCTGTAACCGCATTGCTAACAGTTTACAAAGTATCTTTAAGTCTGAATTAAGCAGGCTTATTGGTCTCATATTTTCACATTTGTTGCTAGGTTTTCCAGGTTTTGGTAGTAGAATAATTAAAGCCTTGGTCATTGAGTTTGGAAGTTCGCCTTTTGTAAAAGCTTCTTGGAACATTTCAAATATTGGTTTTGCCAGCTTTGCTTTATACACTTTATAAAAATGTGATGGAAACCCATCAGGTCCAGGTTTTTTATTTGTGGTCATTTTGTCAATAGTTTTGATTATTTCTTGTTCACTAATCATTGCATCTAATTGTTGCTTAATAAAATCAGTTATAGCAGGTATGGTTATCTTATCCAAGAATGCATTGTGTGTATCAATGTCTACAGTGCACTGAGATTCGTATAGTTTTTCATAATAATTTTTGAATTCCGTGTTTATTTCAATTGGGTCTACTAGCGTTTCCCCCTTTGAGTTTATTATTGAATTGATGTTTTTTTGTACTTCCAGTTGCTTTACTTGCCATGCTAAAATCCTAACAGGTTTTTCTCCCTGTTCATAAAAAGATTGGTTTAATCGTAATATATTAGAAGCTGCCCGATCTGCTGACTCTTTATTATATTGTGCTCTCAATAACATCAACTTTCTTTCCACTGATAGCTTCCTATTTTTGAAGACCTGCCTCTCTAAGTTCTGTATTTCTTCTTCAAGCTGTTGTCTTTTCTTACATTCTTTAGATTTTGAAGTAGTGTATGAAATTATATAGCCCTTTATACAGGCCTTAAAGGCGTCCCATTTGATACAGGCTGTTTGTGTAGTATTTAAACTAAAATATTCATCTATTTTATTTCCTATATAAGCAACAAATGATTCGTCTTTGAGCCATTTTTGATGTAAGCACCATCTAGGAGGGTCTATTATTGAATTATAAACATATTTTAAACTGCACGAGGCATGATCTGAAATAATAATTCCATCATATGTACAATCTATTATGTTGGACAACAAGTCTGCCGAAACCAGAAAATAATCTATGCACGAGTAAGAATTAAATGTTTTGGAATAACAGGAGGATGTAACTTCAGTAGGATTAAAATGTTGCCAAATGTCTATCATCTGTAACTCCTTCATAAAGGTCTGGATGATTTCTCTGCATTTGTGATGAGTTTGGTCAATTCCAGTTGAACGATCTATAGCTGGGCTCAAAACACAGTTCCAATCTCCACCGATAATGCTCTTTCCTGGGAGATACTTAGGAATAAATTTGTGAAAAACCTATCATCATCATTATTTGGTCCATATACATTGATTAGGTTAAGGGACTCTTTTAAAATAGATCCTTGGATGATTAGGTATCTTCCGAATTTATCTTTTATTACGTTCATGACTTTAAAAGGTACTGATTTATGTATTAACGTAATGACTCCTCAAGCTCTTGTTGTAAATGAAGGATACATCGCGCCTTCTGCTTATCCTGATATTTTCACTCTCAAGAGTATGTCTCCTGCAAAAATACTATTTTTGAGCCCAAATCCTTTATTTTATTCATGACTTGCTTGATCTTTTTCATTTTTTCTAAACCCCTGCAGTTTCATGAAGTATATTTAATTTCAAGTTTTTGAGTCATCTAAACAAATAAAATACCTTTCAGTTACAGAATATAAAAGTGTCTGGGAGGGAACAAATATTCAAACATTAGAACGCAAACCAAAAACCATAAACAACACACATACATATACTCCTTCTCCAGCTCGCTGGGTCACCTCATGAAATGTTCTTTTTCCAATCGCTTCATCACAGATCTTACGATCTGAACTACTATCAGTAGTGTAACATTTATACGTCTACCTGCTACTGGTTTCAGATAATAGATCCCCTTTTTTTATTTTTTATCTTATTATTATTAAAGTTATTATTATTTATTTATATCTTTTTTTCCTTTCCTCTTTCCTTCCTTTCCATTCCTTCTCTTTTTAATAGACAATATTTACTCTAGTTTGAGAGAAAAAAAAACTATATATATATAAAGTAAATAAACAGATAACAGAGTTAAAGATGTATACATATGATTGTCAGTTATTGTTGTTTACTATCAAATTTTCTAATAATAGTGGTGGTGATAAGAAATACAAATCTTTCCCAAATTAACAGCAATGTTTAACAGTATCTTTACATCCAGGTCAGTTTGTTTTTTTTCAGTGTCCATCTGGATCTTCATAAAATTCTTGGCCTCTGCTGGAGAGTTAAACTTGTAGACAGTCTGTTTGTATGTCAGCACCAGCGTTGATGGGGAGAGAATGCCATGTCTCACTCCAAGCTGGCACAACTGGTTACGCACCTCGTCGAGCTGCTTGTGCACCTCTGTAGCGATGTCAGTAAACAGTCTCACGCGATGGTTCTTGTACAGGACAATCCTTCTTTGTTTTTGCAGCCCTGAACACCATTTCTTTTTGTTTGTAGTTAAGAAAACGCATGAGTACCGTTCTCGGCAGAGCGTCAGTGTCCCTTTTTGGCCCGATGCGATGTGCCCTTTCCAGCTCCAATGGATGACGCATGGGACTCAGATCCAGAATGTCAGGCAGCCAGCTCTCTAAAAATCCACACATATCCGCACCTTCACTGTTTTCAGGGAGACCCACCAGCCTGAGATTATTCAAATGTCGACTACTTTATCTTCGAGGTGTTTGTTTCTCTGCTGTAAGTTTTCGACCACAACTTTTAAATCCACTTGTTTGTCCTCTACTGTGGAAAGGCGCACCTCCGCTTGTGACAGCCGCTCTGTGCACTCCGACACCTTTTTTGTGTCCTCCAGTACTTTCAATACGCAGTCAAACTTTCCAATAAACTCTGCCCTCAAGTTCCACAACTCTCCCAGAATTTCGTCTTTAGCAGAGTGCAGATTATCTTTGCTGGGTGCAGATGTCTTGACGGCGTGTACCTCCACATTGGCGTCTTCACCTGTGCTGGTAGTTGCTTCAGTATTAGCGTCTCTGCTAATAGCATTAGCTTCTTGGCTAGCGGTCAGCTCTACTCTGTGCGGACCATAATCTGTCAGTTTAGACTGCGTAGTTTTGAATTTTTCTTTCCCACCTTTACCGGGGCCAGGCACATTTAGCTATATAAATTTCACAGTTTTAGAGCAGTTTTCCTTGTTGTAGTAAGGATTAGTCAGAATTGTTGTAGAGAGCAGGATCGAGCGTGACTGTCTAGCTCGCGGCCATACCGGAAATCCTCACAAACAACATATTTGAATGTGCCCGAATGTGGCCATGCTGGTTTATGTTCGGATCAATTACATGAGCACACTGTTTACACAGCAAGCACCCAGCCATCACGCCAGCCTCTAGCCTGATGTGCATTTGTGCATCACATACTGTATGTGCAATCAGTAGCTCCGATCACATTCAGGAAACTGGCTTTTGCTGCAAATTGAGCTTTAATGTTGGAATGCGATGTACCTGGATGACATTTGGATGATTGTGTTCCCCACAGCTGGTGGCTCGGCTCAAAGCTGACTGGCACACAGCTCCCACTGGAATACCTGTTTCCACGAAGCCCAGCGTGGTCAGTACCTGTGTGGGCACAGACAGCCCCTGGCTCCTCGCGGTATTGCGCTTGGGGCCCGCTCAGTTCTGTCCGCAACTCCAGTAACAGTGACCTTGGTAATAAAAATCGGTTTATGAGCCAATTATCATCATTTGTAAGTAAATCCTCGAGTTCCTTGAACACTTGCTCACATTGGCTCGCACCATTTGTAAGGTCCTCTGACAACGCTAACACAGCCACTGTTAGCGCCATTTTACACATCACTGTGTGCATGTTTTTATATCCACCCATATAACTGCAAACACGTGGGTGTGTTAAATGTTCATCAGTGTCTGATCTTCCTCATCACACGGATGACTTCATGTTGTCACACTATTAATGGTTCCCAGTATCACCGCTACATGGCGGCAGAGGAACCTGTAGAAACGTGTGTACGACAGCCAGGATTTGTGCGTGACGCACCGCACATTTCACTTTTGATACATCTGAACCTTGGCGTGGAGATGGACCCCACATTTTTTTGAGTACGCAGCCTTTGAACGAGGTTCCAGGTGCTAAAAACATCAACATACTGTAACTTTTTTGTCTTTCCACACATGACCACACTAAAACTGAATTCAGTAAAAATGGAATTTTTGACTCATCAGTAAACTCCAGCCCAAGCAGAACTTTCTCACTGAGCGCCGGCACAGACTCCGCTCTGAACACGAAGGCTCTGAACTGAACCCAGCAGCAACCATCACAGCAGCCTGACCTCTCAGACCGAGTCCACAGGGACGCTGATGTCTTCTGTCCCATCAGCTGACTGAAGGAGCCGTCAGTCCTACGCCCCGTGACAGGACGAGCACAGGGCCGAGTAAATAAGACCTGCAGAAGAAGAAAGTCCACAAGGAAACTAACAGCTCCAACAGCATCACACCTCCAGATGATGTCACATCTCATGCAGGCAAATCACAGTTGTTGACAAGGAAACAACCGAAAATGCACAATAGCCACATTTAGGCACACAACCAAATAAAATACCACAAAGATAAAGTTGTGGTCAGATGTTTGCACACGCTCAGCATGGCCATGAACGTCACCGTAGTTTTGGGCTTTTAATAATGTCTTTGAACTGTTCTTTTCTCAGGGGATGATTGACAGCAGACATTATTCATGACTAATTAATAAAAAAACAGGAAGTGGGTGCACAAGTTTGAATTTAATCTAGATCTTCTCTAATCCACACCATGATCCATCAATAAGCAAATCCAACAAATAAATAGACAAACTAACCGCAACAAAACCAACAAATCAGCTTTTTGTCCCTTTGAAAAAATAATATTCTGCTTCTCTATCGGCAGCGCGGCGTCTTAAGCCCCTTTCACACCGGCCCACTTCGAGCTGTGTCACGACGATGCAACTCGAAGTGGGCCGGTGTGAAAGGGGCTTTAGTGGTTAGCACGGCTGAAGGTTCCGACTGGGGCCTTTCTGTGTCCAGTTTGCATGTCTTCCCCGTGTCTGTAGTGTGGACAACAATTCTGTACTGTAGTGCTCCACAGAGGTTTCTCAAAGTCACCTGTTGCCCATGAGGTTGTATCAGGTATTGATGATTGATGGTTCCTGATGCGAAGCCATCTGAGGGCTCTTCAGGCTCATGCCTTTGCCTGTCAAGCACTGAAATTCCTCCAGATTCCTCGAATCATCTTCTGTACTGTAGAAGAAGAAATACACAAATGCCTTCAAGCTTTCTTTGACCAACATTATTTTTAAGCATTTGAATAATTTTCTCACTCATTTGTTGGCAAACTGGAGATCTTCTGACCATCTCTGCTCCTCACAGAGTCCATCTTTCAGCTTTCATACCAAATCACCTGTCTGAAATACCATATGTAGGACTAGATGATTATTAACAAATGAAATTAAGTTGACCATAAAAACTATGAAACAAAAATCAAAGTAAAATTCAGGATCACTCAGGTAATTTGTATTTTTCATTTATTTATTTTATGCAATAAGAACAACAATAATCCATCCATCCATTTTGGATACCTGTCTGCTCCATTTAAGAGTCACAGGAACAACAACAGTAATAATAATCAATCAATTCAATCAATTCAATTTTTTTTTATATAGCGCCAAATCACAACAAACAGTTGACCCAAGGCGCTTTATATTGTAAGGCAAAAGCCATACAATAATTATGTAAAACCCCAACGGTCAAAACGACCCCCTGTGAGCAAGCACTTGGCTACAGTGGGAAGGAAAAACTCCCTTTTAACAGGAAGAAACCTCCAGCAGAACCAGGCTCAGGGAGGGGCAGTCTTCTGCTGGGACTGGTTGGGGCTGAGGGAGAGAACCAGGAAAAAGACATGCTGTGGAGGGGAGCAGAGATCGATCACTAATGATTAAATGCAGAGTGGTGCATACAGAGCAAAAAGAGAAAGAAACAGTGCATCATGGGAACCCCCCAGCAGTCTACGTCTATAGCAGCATAACTAAGGGATGGTTCAGGGTCACCTGATCCAGCCCTAACTATAAGCTTTAGCAAAAAGGAAAGTTTTAAGCCTAATCTTAAAAGTAGAGAGGGTGTCTGTCTCCCTGATCTGAATTGGGAGCTGGTTCCACAGGAGAGGAGCCTGAAAGCTGAAGGCTCTGCCTCCCATTCTACTCTTACAAACCCTAGGAACTACAAGTAAGCCTGCAGTCTGAGAGCAAAGCGCTCTATTGGGGTGATATGGTACTACGAGGTCCCTAAGATAAGATGGGACCTGATTATTCAAAACCTTATAAGTAAGAAGAAGAATTTTAAATTCTATTCTAGAATTAACAGGAAGCCAGTGAAGAGAGGCCAATATGGGTGAGATATGCTCTCTCCTTCTAGTCCCCGTCAGTACTCTAGCTGCAGCATTTTGAATTAACTGAAGGCTTTTTAGGGAACTTTTAGGACAACCTGATAATAATGAATTACAATAGTCCAGCCTAGAGGAAATAAATGCATGAATTAGTTTTTCAGCATCACTCTGAGACAAGACCTTTCTGATTTTAGAGATATTGCGTAAATGCAAAAAAGCAGTCCTACATATTTGCTTAATATGCGCTTTGAATGACATATCCTGATCAAAAATGACTCCAAGATTTCTCACAGTATTACTAGAGGTCAGGGTAATGCCATCCAGAGTAAGGATCTGGTTAGACACCATGTTTCTAAGATTTGTGGGGCCAAGTACAATAACTTCAGTTTTATCTGAGTTTAAAAGCAGGAAATTAGAGGTCATCCATGTCTTTATGTCTGTAAGACAATCCTGCAGTTTAGCTAATTGGTGTGTGTCCTCTGGCTTCATGGATAGATAAAGCTGGGTATCATCTGCGTAACAATGAAAATTTAAGCAATACAGTCTAATAATACTGCCTAAGGGAAGCATGTATAAAGTGAATAAAATTGGTCCTAGCACAGAACCTTGTGGAACTCCATAATTAACTTTAGTCTGCGAAGAAGATTCCCCATTTACATGAACAAATTGTAATCTATTAGATAAATATGATTCAAACCACCGCAGTGCAGTGCCTTTAATACCTATGGCATGCTCTAATCTCTGTAATAAAATTTTATGGTCAACAGTATCAAAAGCAGCACTGAGGTCTAACAGAACAAGCACAGAGATGAGTCCACTGTCTGAGGCCATAAGAAGATCATTTGTAACCTTCACTAATGCTGTTTCTGTACTATGATGAATTCTAAAACCTGACTGAAACTCTTCAAATAGACCATTCCTCTGCAGATGATCAGTTAGCTGTTTTACAACTACCCTTTCAAGAATTTTTGAGAGAAAAGGAAGGTTGGAGATTGGCCTATAATTAGCTAAGAAAGCTGGGTCAAGTGATGGCTTTTTAAGTAATGGTTTAATTACTGCCACCTTAAAAGCCTGTGGTACATAACCAACTAACAAAGATAGATTGATCATATTTAAGATCGAAGCATTAAATAATGGTAGGGCTTCCTTGAGCAGCCTGGCAGGAATGGGGTCTAATAAACATGTTGATGGTTTGGATGAAGTAACTAATGAAAATAACTCAGACAGGACAATCGGAGAGAAAGAGTCTAACCAAATACCGGCATCACTGAAAGCAGCCAAAGATAACGATACGTCTTTGGGATGGTTATGAGTAATTTTTTCTCTAATAGTTAAAATTTTGTTAGCAAAGAAAGTCATGAAGTCATTACTAGTTAAAGTTAATGGAATACTCAGCTCAATAGAGCTCTGACTCTTTGTCAGCCTGGCTACAGTGCTGAAAAGAAACCTGGGGTTGTTCTTATTTTCTTCAATTAGTGATGAGTAGAAAGATGTCCTAGCTTTACGGAGGGCTTTTTTATAGAGCAACAGACTCTTTTTCCAGGCTAAGTGAAGATCTTCTAAATTAGTGAGATGCCATTTCCTCTCCAACTTACGGGTTATCTGCTTTAAGCTACGAGTTTGTGAGTTATACCACGGAGTCAGGCACTTGTGATTTAAAGCTCTCTTTTTCAGAGGAGCTACAGCATCCAAAGTTGTCTTCAATGAGGATGTAAAACTATTGACGAGATACTCTATCTCACTTACAGAGTTTAGGTAGCTACTCTACACTGTGTTGGTATATGGCATTAGAGAACATAAAGAAGGAATCATATCCTTAAACCTAGTTACAGCGCTTTCTGAAAGACTTCTAGTGTAATGAAACTTATTCCCCACTGCTGGGTAGTCCATCAGAGTAAATGTAAATGTTATTAAGAAATGATCACACAGAAGGGAGTTTTCAGGGAATACTGTTAAGTCTTCTATTTCCATACCATAAGTCAGAACAAGATCTAAGATATGATTAAAGTGGAGGGTGGACTCATTTACATTTTGAGCAAAGCCAATAGAGTCTAATAATAGATTAAATGCAGTGTTGAGGCTGTCATTCTCAGCATCTGTGTGGATGTTAAAATCGCCCACTATAATTATCTTATCTGAGCTAAGCACTAAGTCAGACAAAAGGTCTGAAAATTCACAGAGAAACTCACAGTAATGACTAGGTGGACGATAGATAATAACAAATAAAACTGGTTTTTGGGACTTCCAATTTGGATGGACAAGACTAAGAGTCAAACTTTCAAATGAATTAAAGCTCTGTCTGGGTTTTTGATTAATTAATAAGCTGGAATGGAAGATTGCTGCTAATCCTCCTCCTCGGCCCGTGCTACGAGCATTCTGACAGTTAGTGTGACTCGGGGGTGTTGACTCATTTAAACTAACATATTCATCCTGCTGTAACCAGGTTTCTGTAAGGCAGAATAAATCAATATGTTGATCAATTATTATATCATTTACCAACAGGGACTTAGAAGAGAGAGACCTAATGTTTAATAGACCACATTTAACTGTTTTAGTCTGTGGTGCAGTTGAAGGTGCTATATTATTTTTTCTTTTTGAATTTTTATGCTTAAATAGATTTTTGCTGGTTATTGGTGGTCTGGGAGCAGGCACCGTCTCTACAGGGATGGGGTAATGAGGGGATGGCAGGGGGAGAGAAGCTGCAGAGAGGTGTGTAAGACTACAACTCTGCTTCCTGGTCCCAACCCTTGATAGTCACGGTTTGGAGGATTTAAGAAAATTGGCCAGATTTCTAGAAATGAGAGCTGCTCCATCCAAAGTGGGATGGATGCCGTCTCTCCTAACAAGACCAGGTTTTCCCCAGAAGCTTTGCCAATTATCTATGAAGCCCACCTCATTTTTTGGACACCACTCAGACAGCCAGCAATTCAAGGAGAACATGCGGCTAAACATGTCACTCCCGGTCCGATTGGGGAGGGGCCCAGAGAAAACTACAGAGTCCGACATTGTTTTTGCAAAGTTACACACCGATTCAATGTTAATTTTAGTGACCTCCGATTGGCGTAACCGAGTGTCATTACTGCCGACGTGAATTACAATCTTACCAAATTTACGCTTAGCCTTAGCCAGCAGTTTCAAATTTCCTTCAATGTCGCCTGCTCTGGCCCCCGGAAGACAATTGACTATGGTTGCTGGTGTCGCTAACGTCACATTTCTCAAAACAGAGTCGCCAATAACCAGAGTTTGATCCTCGGCGGGTGTGTCGTCGAGTGGGGAAAAACGGTTAGAAATGTGAACGGGTTGGCGGTGTACACGGGGCTTCTGTTTAGGACTACGCTTCCTCCTCACAGTCACCCAGTCGGCCTGCTTTCCCGGCTGCTCGGGATCTGCCAGGGGGTAACTAACGGCGGCTAAGCTACCTTGGTCCGCACCGACTACAGGGGCCTGGCTAGCTGTAGAATTTTCCACGGTGCGGAGCCGAGTCTCCAATTCGCCCAGCCTGGCCTCCAAAGCTACGAATAAGCTACACTTATTACAAGTACCATTACTGCTAAAGGAGGCCGAGGAATAACTAAACATTTCACACCCAGAGCAGAAAAGTGCGGGAGAGACAGGAGAAGCCGCCATGCTAAATCGGCTAAGAGCTAGTAGCTACGCTAAGCTAGCGGATTCCTAAAAACACGCAAAGTGAATAATGTGTAAATAATTTAGAGGTGATTCAGCAGAATGAGTGCTTTAGTTAAGGCACGTAAAGATTACACTGGGAAACAAATCGTAATCTAGATAACTAGATCAATCTAACTGCGCAGATTAAACAGCTAACAGATACAGAAAAACACCGTACAAACAATCATAATAATAATGTCTTTAGGTTGTTATTATCAAAGCTTTGAATCTTGTTGTGTTCACTGACATCAAAAATGTATTTATTTTTTCACTGATCTTTGTGATGGATGATTGAATGTGTGTGTATAAAGAAATGTTCTTTCAGGAATATTATCATCTTTCACCTGCTGTGTGGACGTATGAATGTTCCTCTGCAGGTCTGTTTTCATGTTCGAAGCAGCACCGCCACTTGAATAATGGATGAGTCGGCGGCCTGATGAAAATTTAAACACTCTGCATTTGAGCACTTTGGAATTTTTGTTAACGCAGCATTTGGATTCCAGCTTCCACTTGTGAAGATGAACCTGCTGACATCACAGCTTCACTTTCTCCATCTGCATGAGCTGACCTTTCACCTCTGTGCTGTAGCTTTTTTCTAATTGATCTCCTGAGAAACAGTGCCCCCTGCTGGAGAACTAACACCTTCACCATTTGTTTCTCATCAGTCCTGACCTTCAGACCCCAGCCAGACCAGACAGTCACTGAGGGCCCTTGGGCAAGGTCCTTAATCCCCAAGTTGCTCACAGTAAGTAGCGAGTATCCTGACGTTGGCATGTGAATGTGAGGCATCATTGTAAAGTGCTTTGAGCTTCTGATTCAGATGGGAAGGTGCTTTATAACTGCAGTCTGTTTGCCACACTGTAAGCTGGGCTTCCTGGAAGGCTGCCGGACTACTTTTGAGGTTTCCTGGATGTAAACAAGAAGACCTGCAACATCGTACGAAGCCACACGCACGTATCAGTGAGAGGGTTAGTAATCATGTGTTCGTTGAAATTTTTGCCATTCATGTGACTTAAAACATTGTCAAGTTAATACATCGGCAAGTCGTGCGATGTTTTTCAGTGCAGTCATTCTTTTGTTGTGGGACTACTTTAGCTGTCGTGATCGCTTCTCTGTGATGAGGCCAGAGCGCAGACACACACAGAAAATTAAAAGTCTTCATGGTGGTTCGGCCCAACTGAGAGAGACCACTGCAGCTTCAGAGCAGCGGTGAGCGGTCGAGGTTGAACCGTTTGCACGACGCTCATCTGCACACTGGGAGCAATTTGGAGATAAAGGACTTGTTCAAGGGCAATGTGGCTTAATCACTTTTCCACTTTTTCCTGTCTGGTTGGGGACTGAACCCATAACCCTCTGGTTACAAGAAAACGTCTTGGCCATTTTAAGCCCCACTCTGCACAGTAACTTATGACTGAGTGGAATAAATAATTATTTGGTGAAAAACCAAAAGAATTGATGCCTTAATTAGCATAAAATATCTTCATTGTCTTGGACTGTCACGATCCCAAGACGGTGGTCAGAAATTCCATGAAAAACAGCATCGGATTCAGGGTCATGATCACAAAACGGACCCTGAGGCCCGCTGGCACCTTGCAGTGCTGATCCACAGATTCTGTCATGTGATGTAGATGAGAGTCTGTGAGTCCCCTGGACGGGACAGCAGTCCATTGTAAGTTATATTCACAGCCAAGGCTGGCACCGGTTTACCAAGGGACAACCGGAAAGCACCCGGAGCCGGTCTCAGGAGACAGACAGACCAAGGCTTAGTTCTCAGGCTTCAGTCAAAGACTAAACGTGGCAGCGTGTCATGATGACAGTTCAACGATCTAAAATTTCTACCACCCGGCTGAGGTGGTGTAATAATGTCATTAAGCTGTTTCTTTGTCGTGGGGGGGATGACGATTGACAGCAGACATCATTGATGACTCTAAAAAACAAGAAAGGGGTGCACAACTTTGACTTTAATTTGATCTGCTTATTTTGGATTCTTATAGTGAGTGTTGTGTTCCGTCACAAGAAGTCAATTAATCTATTAGTTCATGATACCGTTACAAAAAGTGACACGTTTTGGTAACCGGATCAAAAAATGTGGAGTGACGCAGGGGGATGAGTGGGGGTTAAAGTTAGCAATACACACACACACACACACACACACTCATCTTCAACTGCTTATCCAACATCAGGCTGCTGGGGCTTTTGAACTTTGTGGTGGTAACAATCTGGATGGTCTTTTTCCTCTTTTGTCCAGAGGACACGACGTCCATGATTTCCAAAAACAATCTGAAATGTGGACTCATCAGACCACAGCACACTTTTCCACTTTGTGTCTGTCCATTTCAAATGAGCTTGGGCCCAGAGAAGGTGGTGGCGTTTCTGGATGTTGTTGATGTTTGACTTTCACTTTGCATGGTAGAGTTTTAACTTGTACTTGTAGATGAAGTGACAAACTGTGTTAACTGACAATGGTTTTCTGAAGTGTTCCTGAGCCCACAAGATAAGATCCTTTACACAATGTCTTCTTTTAAAGCAGTGCCGCCTGAGGGGTCAAAGGTCACAGGCATTCAATGTTGGTTTTCAGCCTTGCTGCTTACATGTAGAAAGTTCTCCAGATTCTCTGAATCTTCTGATTATAATATGAACTGTAGATGATGGAATCCCTAAATTCCTTGCAATTGAATGTTGAGAAACATTGTTCTTAAACTGCTGGACTATTTTTTCCTGCAGTTGTTCACAAAGTGGTGATCCTCACCCCATCTTTGCTTGTGAATGGCTGAGACTTTTGTGGATGCTCCTTTTATACCCAATCATGAGTGTCCTTAGTTCCCAAATGCTTATTGAGTGTTGTTAGAAGGAAAGGTGATGTAACACTGTTAGCAGGTGTACTACTAACACAGCAGCAGGACAACAGTTAGCAACATAGAAAGGTGGATGAGATGAAATATTTCTTCAGCCTTTCTGGCATATTTATTTAGGCAAACAATACCTCACTGCTCTTCATGAGCCGTCATGTTGAGAGAGAACCGAGAGAGAGTTCAAAAAGGCTAACACTCATTTTTATATGAGGTGTGACGTCACCAGTAACTTTTACCTTATAAAAAACAATAGCACCCTCTTGTGGAGAGGAACAGAAATACCGTGTACAGAATACATTCAGTCAGTCATACACATATGTCAACACTCCCACTTATGAATGACTTGTATACTGTACAGTTTTTAACAATCAAAATGACTCAAAAATAAATGACAGATGTCAAAGCATTTATAGTACATACCTATGTACTTAACATATATACACTTCATCAGACATTTACACCAAACATGACTCCCGAAAATCTCATCAATTTAACCTTTGAGACAGGCTTGGTCATAGCATCTGCAATCATCTCATCTGTTGGGCAGTAAACAAGTGTCATCTTCCCTTCTTTAATGGTTGACCTAATGAAATGATACTTGATGTCAATGTGTTTGCACCTTTGTCTGCACACAGGATTCCTAACGAGTGCAATAGTGCCCTGGTTATCCTCATGAACAACTGTTTTCACATATTCATAGGAATCGATACCCTTCAGTAATTGCTCCAAATCGATACACTCCTGTATTGTCAGAGCTAAAGCCATGTATTCGGCTTCACATGTGGATAACGCTACTGTGGGTTGCTTTTTACTTCTCCAAGATACCAGTGAGCTGTCTTCGCTCATGCTCACACAGGAACCAGACGTGCTCCGTGCCCCCCAGTCTGCGTCACTATATGCCCGGAGGCCTAAACCATCGCTGCTCTTCCTAAAAGTCAGCTGCTTGTCTGTGGTACCTCTTAGATAACGCAGTACATGTTTCACTGTAATCCAGTTTTCATCTGTGGGGTTTGCAAAATGTTGTGATAGCTTGCCTACCACAAAACATAGGTCAGGTCTCGTACACGTAGCTAAGTAGATGAGACTACCTACAGCTTCCCTGTATTTCCTAACATCAGTCATCTTAGGTGCATCATCAGAGTAGCCAATCTTTTGTTCACACAGTGTCTCACGTGTTCTGCACTCCTGCATATCAATCTTAATAAAGAAATTAAAGAATTAAGGTCGCTTAAATTATTTAAAAAACATATTAAATTAGATGTATTAAGTAAGTATGAAACTATGAAGTAAGTCAGTGCGCTGCAAGAAAGTAAAAAAAAAAGTAAACTGTTAATAATGTTTGGAGTGTCTTAAGTTTAAATGTAACCTGTCAGTGATGTAATCTATTAATTAATGGTCATAATTATGAAATGGGTCAGTGGTATGTGACAAGTTAAAGAAATGCAATCTGTTAAATAATGTTGACTATGATGCTGTATATTGAAAGATTGTATTGTTAAAAGGGGCAGAAATCATAAGACTTGTTCTTCTTTCTGCTCCTTTTCATTCTGGTATTGTGGTGCTTTTGTTTTTTGCTTTTCTGTTTTTCTTTTAAATGAATGAAATAAATATTAAAAAAAAAAAAAAACGGTTGAGAATCTTTCCAACGTATCTCTGTTGTGACATTGTTACACAGTCATCAGACTGACTGAAGTCTATGCCTAGAAAATGCTTCAACCTGCCTAGGTCCTTCATCTTAAACCTGGTGGAAAGCATTGCCTTCACTTGCTCTAGACTTCTCATGTTGTTCACCGCGATGATCAGATCATCCACCCAAATGACTATTATCACCTTCTCTGCCTGCTTAGACTCCTTCGTGTAGACACAATGGTCCGCTGGGTTCTGTGTGAAGTTGTCATTTATCAAACATTTGTGTAGCATCTCAGTCCAATTTCGACCTGACTGCTTCAGACCATAAATAGACTTCTCTAGTTTACACACTAGGTTTTCTCCCACTTTTTCGTAACCCTCAGGTTGATCCATGTAAATGTCTCGGTCTATGGGCGCATTGCAGATACGCCATCTTTACGTCCATTTGGTGTAGCACCAAGTTCTCTTGGGCTGCCTTCTGCATGACTACACATACACTAGTCAGATTGGCCGTGGGGGAGAATGTCTCACCATAATCTATCCCCGCTCTCTGGCTGTATCCCTTCGCCACAAATCTGGCCTTTTACTGTTCACGTCCATCACTACCCTCCTTAATAGAGTATACCCACCTACCTCCCACTGTCTTTCTGCCCTCTGGCAATTTGGTCAGGGTAAAGGTCTGGTTTTCCTCTAGTGACTGCATCTCCTCGTCCATTGCCCTCTTCTATTTACCTGACTGTGGTGATGCCATAGCCTGCTTAAAGGTCAGTGGCACACCACACACTGCTCGGTAGCAATAGTCTACACTAGTAAGCATACTGTCATCATCACCACTATCTTCCTGAGTATAATCACTAAGATAACTCGGGGGCTTACGCTCTCTAGTGGGGTATCTCCCACTGCTTGGGGCCTGTGGCGTCACCCTGTGGTGCTCCTCGCCATCATCTCCTGGGGATTGTGGACTGTCAGTCTGTACGTCTGAGCTAGTAGCACTGAGCTGTGGTGCGTCTGTTTTCTCACTATTTACAATGGGGTCAAATCCTAGCTCCTGAGTCTGAGTCTCGCTCTCGCATGTGGTCTTTGTGATAAACTTAACCAATCTGTGCTTCTGCACTTTTCCCTTGCTGGGGTAGTAAACTAGAAAGGCGGGACTGCCCTTGTCATGCCCTACGAAGAGTCCCTTCTCACACCTGGGATCTAGTTTACCCTTGTCTTGTTGGTACGCGTAACACTCTGACCCGAATTTCTGCATCTTGGCTAGATCACACTTCTTCCCTGTCAGTGCTGTGTACGGAGTTGTGCCAATGTGCTTGTTAAAGCATCGGTTCCTGGTGTAGGCTGCTTCCTGAACGGCATAATGCCATAGGCTTTTAGGTAAGTTGCTGCCAATAAGCTTACACCTAGCCATCTCAAAGAGAGTGCATCATTCACTCTCAGCTATCCCGTTCTGGTGCGGCGAGTAAGGACAGGACGTCTCGTGTCTGATTTTGTTCTTTCTCAGTAATGTCTGAAACTCTCTGTTAGTAAACTCGGTCCCGTTGTCTGACCGGATGCACTTCACAGTGCCATAAGGTGCTACATCAGCCAGGAACTTTTCAGTAGCCTGTACGGCATCATTCTTTGCTTTAAGAAAGTAAGTGAAAACTGCTCCTGTGCACATATCTGTAAAAGATTGCATATACTTGTAACCATCAATTGACTCATTGGTCACTGGACCAGCTAGATCAGTATTCACTAGCTCTAGTGGTGTCTTCACCTTGTCAGTTGCATTTCTGTTTCTCGTCTGAGTAAACTTCCCCTCTATGCACACATGACATTCTTTGTCAGGCTTACACTTTGCACCTTTAATGTGCATGCCTACTGTCACATCCTGCAGTTTCAGTATATCATCGTAGTTGCAATGACCCATAATCTCGTGCCAAGTTTGAATATCATGGCTAACATTGCACACATCATTTTCATCACACTCTGTTTGCAAGTAGTACATTCTGTTACACACTTGAATGTTAAACCTTGTGCCATTAGGCACCATAAGAACATCATTACCTTCCTCGAAGAGTACCTTGGCACCATTTGCAGTGGCACACTTCACGGAGAAGAGTTCTTGAGGGAATGAAGGGATGTACAGGGCATTCTTAAGAGTCACTGTACATCTGCGTCCGTCGCTGTCAATAAGACATACCTGTGCGTCTCCTCTGCCTTGCACCAACCCGAATGTCCGCTTCCCGTAGGCCAGCTCCATGCTGTGCCTCTCTGGCTTGAATGAGCTGTCGAAGGTTTTGAACCGGCTTCTGTCATTGAGGATGTGGGACAATGCGCCCGTGTCGACGATCAATCCTTTCCTCTCGATCTGCCGCTGCTGCGCTGGCTTGCAGGTGTCCTCGGTCTCTGCCCGGAATGTGAAGTTGTCTCCTGCGGGTCCCCGCGCGCTGATCCGCCCTCCATAACTCGCTGCATGACTGCCGCTGCTGCCACCGCTGTCATCTTGAGTGCGAGCGCACCTAGAGCCTTGTGCACGCTCTTTCTTTCTGCACGCTTTGTCCATGTGGCTTGTGCTCTTGCAGGAACTGCACCAAACTTTCTTTGTACATTTGTCCTTTCAATGTCCCTTTTCTCCGCATCGCCAACACGCCATGTCTGTCGAGGATCCGCCGTTCTTTTTCTTCAGTGCTGCGCGGGCTTTCAGCACACTTTCTCCCGCTTCCTCAGCTACTGGCTCTGCATCCTCCAACACCTCGAATGTTTCGCAGCTTAGCCTTGAACTCCGCCAGTTTCATGTCTGCTGAACCATGCGTTACCATCAGCATAAATGGCTTGTACTTCTCTGGAAGTCCTCTCATAATCATAGCCATCATTAGTCCCTCACTCGGTGCCTTGCCTGCACCTTTGAGTGCCGTAATGATCTGCTCTGCCCGGATAATGTACTCAGTTACAGTCTCTATGTCCACTTTCTTCAGTGAGGTCAACGTTATGTACATGGAGACAATTCGTGGCCTACCTTTGCCAATGTAATGCTCTCTCAACACTTGCAGACTCTCACGTCCCTTGTTTTTAGTGTCTCTGAATATCAGTCCCAAACTCATGTTGTCCAGTAATGGCGCCAATGCGCAGTATGTGTCAGCATTCAGCTTATCTTCGGCTTGTTCCGCCATGGTCCGTGATGCGCCAGGCTCGTTCAGAATAGTCTCTTTTTTATCCAACACGGTGCACACAACACAGCATCCGTTCTTCCCGGAGCTCATATTCTTCGGCCCTACCGTCAAACGTTGGCCACTTTGTCTTGTTTCGGTTTGCTATTCTTCTCTGCTTAGCTTAGCTCCCCGGTTTCACCACGCTAAACTAGCTAACACACTTTTAGCTAATTAGCTAACGTGTTTGACGCCACACTTTCTGTTGTTGCCACTATTGTTGTTGTTACTGGGCCCATAACCTGTTAGCAGGTGTACTACTAACACAGCAGCAGGACAACAGTTAGCAACATAGAAAGGGAGATGAGACGAAATATTTCTTCAGCCTTTCTGGCATATTTATTTAGGCAACAAATACCTCACTGATCTTCATAAGCCGTCATGTTGAGAGAGAGAGAGAACCGACAGAGAGTTCAAAAAGGCTAAGACTCATTTTTATGAGGTGTGACGTCACCAGTAACTTTTACCTTATTAAAAAAAAACAATAGCACCCTCTTGTGGAGAGGAACAGGAACACCGTGTACAGAATACATTCAGTCATACACATGTCAACAAACACAGTGGGAAACACACCACTGTCCCAGCTTTTTTGAAACGTGTTGCAGGCATCCATTTCAAAATAAGCAAATATTTGCACAAAAACAACAAAGTTTATCAGTTTGAACATTAAATATCTTGTCTTTGTGGTGTATTCAATTGAATATAGGTTAAAGAGGATTTGAAAATCATTGTATTCTGTTTTTATTTACATTTTACACAACGTCCCAACTTCATTGGAATTGGGGTTGTAATTACTCTTCACACAAAACAGTTATTGCTGTTCACGATCAATCTGTGGAAAGAGCCCGAAATCCTCACATTCCTTCCTTTGATTAGCGGGTAGGAAAGGAAGCAGGAGGCAAATCCGAACGCAGCCGAGCTCTTGGCGGAAAAATTCGCTTTTCCTCCCTCCAAAATAAAACCAACGTGGCGATGACAGGCTGCTGGCAGCTTTTATTTTGAAGTGACATCGGCCTGACAACAAAAGAAGTGTTGCTTGACAGACGGGCGGTGGCACGGGACGGGTTCGACCAGAACCAGAACCAGTAAGTCTGAAACTGCTCCTGATTAAACCTGACAGGGAATCCGACCGGGTCTGATTCTGTGGAACTGTTTTGATGATGTTAAGCGCCTCACGGCGGCTCGAGCTAACAGCTAGCCTCACCTGCTAACAAATCGAATCGGAACCGACTGCGTTTGTTTCGGAAGCGGACCCGCTGCAGCATCGGTGGTTCCACATGGGACGAAAGTGGGTCACCAGACCGAATCCCAGCTAACCAACTTTCCGTGATCCTGATCAGTTTTTGAGTTTGATCCAAAAAAATTCGGCCACTTGTTCTGATCCAGACCCGGCTGCGCGTTCTTCAGATAACAGATAAATGCACTGGTTTTGTTGTTTTTCCTCTGATTGTGCCGAGTACACATTCAAACTGCAGTCCTTGATGAGGTCAGAGTGTTTCAGCCAATCGCAGTGCTTCATCTTGATCTAATCACAGCAACAAACCACCTGTGGATTCTGAGGGTCAGAGGTCACCTCCAGCAGCCATGGCACTCATCTCCTTAGAAGACCTCGACAGTCTGGATGATGAGCAGCTGAATGATGACATCACAGATAACCCCGAGCCAATGGATGAGGAGGGGGCGGAGCGTCTGTTGGCTCATTGGCAGGCGGTTGCGAGCACTCACCAGGTGTCCATTCCTCCAGGTGAGACTGTGCTTTTATTCTGAAGGCTGAATGTTTTATTTCCTCCCGATTCAGCTGCAGTGACAAACAGGAAGTTTATTCTGGCGGACGAGAGCAAGTTTATTCTGTTTGGGTAAAAAGAGAATTGTGCTGAAACTGTTGCATCTTTCTCCTTCTGGATGCTTCCATTAGGGGGCGCCACAGTAGAACGTCTGTCCTCCATCACTACATCCATCCTGTATTTCTTAATTTAGCAAATTTAATTACCATGGCAGTGCAGGGGGTCCCGCCTCCTGATGCTGCCACACAGCTGTCAATCAAAGCATGTCAGTTCTGGTTCAAAGCAGCATGAATTTATAGAGAGCTGGCTGTGACTTCATGAGTGGGCGTGTCTTATGCAAGCTACCAGTTCCCGGCACTTCAGGACCGTGAGCGTCGATTCCATTTTGTCTTTCAGAGATGACTGGACCCATTCAGGAAATGACCCACAACAACCAACAGAGGGAGCCGCTGCCATTTGCCCCCAGCACCCGTCATGAGAAGGTAATGAGGTCACCATGGCAACCATCACCGTGTTCATACATCCATCCGTTTTCTACTCCCGCTTACACCAGTTGAGGGTCGCGGGGGGCTGGAGCCTGTCCCAGCGTGAGGCGGGGTCTAAACTTAGACTCCTCACCATGTTTGTGACACATCATCCTGAGATAAGAACCCCTGGTGAAAATATCAATATGCTCAGTTCCAATCCAGTTACATTTGTTCTGCAAATCTGATCGGTTTAATTGTGTGAGATTTCAGACATAAAATATCGTGTTGATGGTGGCAAAATATTAAACCGTTTCACATTTGATGTATAACGCCGTGCTGACTGCGTTGCTATGAAGATGTCAATAATGGCGCCGTCAGCTGAGAGCGAAAGAAACTGGCAGAGCGACGACGATGCCGAAATGCGCAGATTTAAGATACCATACGCAAGTATTGATGTGGATTATGATGCAGAATTATTCAATGCAGCTGATGAGACGGAGAAATCTGTGCGTCTCCTCACAGAATTTCCAGTTTGGCATGAAGACGCTGTTGCTACAGTAAGCTTTGACGAGCCGACCACACCCTCGCACAATGATTCGCCGACCGAATTACTTGCAGGAAAATAAACTGTGCAAACGATGGAATGGGATTAGAATGGGAATAACCCCCTTGTGTCAGATGATTTGCAGACATTAATGCTGAATTACGGTTGCAGATATCTGTTTTACCGGTAACGTGTTAGCGGAGTTCAACTAGAGCAGTGGTGTCCAAAGTGTTCCACAAAGGACCAACAGGGGGCAGGTTTTCTTTGACCAACTTGTCCCACCTGCTCAAAGTGATGTTCATTGGAGGAATCACCTGCTGCAAAGAAAACCTGCCCCCTGTTGGTCCTTTCTGGAACACTTTGGACACCACTGAACTTGAGCATGGTAAAGTCCGCCCACCAGGGGGCACACTAGCAGCAACTAATTTCTGGACTTGTTGAAAGGAAGTGATCAGACGCAGTGTTGAGTTTTCTTATTCCCCCCTCTTTCCTATGAAGCACTGTTGCATGCTGGGTAAGGACCTGTGTCTTTCAGATGGGGGAGGTGGTTTTTGAGGAGCGGCTGTATCCGGCGGGACACTGGGCGTGCATCAGTCGAGGAGAAGATCTGTACGAACAAAGCATCTCCAAAGGCTTCATGAAGCTGATGCGCTTCATCTGCAAGGAGAACTCAGCAGGTAGCCCCGTCCACTCAGTACAGACCTGCTGTAGCTCCTCCTACTACCCTTCAACCTCCTAAATGTGTCTCGACTATGGCTCCAGTAAAATAAAATTAAATCATTTTCAGCACTGTGACCCCTGGTGGTGGAAGAAAGCCAATGCAGCTGTTTACAGACAATCAGGCAAAATATTTTTGAGGTCAAGTGTGTAAAGTACCTCACAAACATGATTTGAGCCACTAAATCCATTTTTATGACCAAGTGGATAAAAAAGTAATAAAAAAATAAACCTTAATTCACATCGCAGTCTGGAGGATCGTCAGTCCCGCTGTAACAGTTTATATCCCCCCTTGGGTAACTCCCCCCCCGGGGATATCTTACACCCCACCCTGGATTCCCCCCACCCCAAATAAAATCTTGTCAAAATGTTCGTCAGTATGTATGTTTGTTTTTGTTTGTAATTATTGCGTTTTTCATCTTTAAAGATAGAGTTGGTAGTCCTGGAGAGCTACCAAGAGAGCTAGGAAGATTTGAAAGTCGCACCTCCTCTAGGTTCCACCCCCTCCCCCCTCAGTGCTCTGTCCAAAGCCACGCCCCCACAACATCTGACTGTGGGAATCAGCGGGGCAGAGGAGCAACTGGACTGAAAGGCGCAGGAGCCAAAAATATCACAGGAGTGTGTACAAGGCCTAACAAAAAAAAAAAAATGCTTGTGTGTCGTGGTGGCTGCTCTATCACTGTATTATGTTACTAAGCCATATATATTGATTTATAACACAAAACTGTCAAAAGGGGAATAAATATAAGTGTGAAGGTGATTGACTATATCAGAGGAGTAAATTGATCAGTCTTTTAACGCTGCGCAGATCGCAGATTGCTGCTGCTGCGTTCATGCACCATTGGAAATTACAACCTGTTTGCTTGTTTTTTTTTTTTTTTATGTGGGTGGGGGGGTCTGCTTCACTGGGTTTGGGCACCTTATATAGGAAAGAATTACTCTTTTGTGTGGATACAATGAATTATTTTACCAAAAATAAAATGAAAGCCATGCTCCTGCCACAAGCAACTACTGAGTTTGAAACAACAAAAAAGTTCTGTAATTTCCAGTGGTACTTGAATGCAGCAGCATTCTGCATGGCATCCAAAAGGACTGCTCTGATTTATTCAATCAATGAAAATAAATCCCCCCAAAGTAGAAGTAATTACCTGTCCAGCAGAAAGAGAGTAACCGCTGTGTCACTTTTCAGGCCCTTCAGATCCCTCAGTTTCCACCGTGAAAATGCTGCACTGATGTTGACCCTCGTCTGACCTCTTGCTTCAT
The DNA here is from genome assembly GCF_902500255.1 of Thalassophryne amazonica. Taxonomy (NCBI): domain Eukaryota; kingdom Metazoa; phylum Chordata; class Actinopteri; order Batrachoidiformes; family Batrachoididae; genus Thalassophryne; species Thalassophryne amazonica. Next base: position 703,546 of record NC_047117.1, on the reverse strand, counting down.
CCTGAGCCTTTTTCATCGCAGCCTTTTCTGTCTCGGGCTTTCTTTTCCTTGGCTTTCTGTTGGGGTGAGACGTTAAACGTAACGGTGGAAGTGGTAGTTTCGGCTGTGTTCCCTCTGCCACTGTACCAAAGTGAACTTCTTTGGTGAAACGAGATGAGTGTGCACGTTGAGCTTGGTGACGCGAGCAGGAAGAACGAGACGTGAAGGCATCCGATTGGTTTTTTGAGAGTGCACCGCAGGGCTTACACTGGTTGGAGTTTTATCCATTCTACAGACGTCTGATTTTTTTTTCTCCTTTTTTCTGAATACATTTTTCTGTATTGATGGACCATTTCACCCAAAATAACAAAAAGTGTTTCTGAACACAGTTACCCACCTGAGCTTTAACTCGCTGTGCAGCTCACAGTTTACATCACAGACTCTTGCAGCTTCACATATAGCAGCCCAAGTAAAGTACCTTTCAGTACACAAAAGGAACAAGCTTAAAGTCAAAGGTCAATGTCAGAGGAAGGTCAAACAATAAATTCAACTAAACTTTCCTGGTCACAGTTTTTGAAATTTTGCCTCCAAATTTGGCATGCACATAGTGATAGGCCTTGCCCATTACCTGGGATAAGCGATTGACCTTGTCCTTCAGGGTTTGCTTGAGGTCAGTTGTCACCTCACTTAGGTCAAACTTCAGATTACAGTAAAACATGTTGTGTAATACACCAAATTAATAATATTTCATGATTACATTAGTACTAGCAGAATATAGTTATATGATTACAAATAGATAAAACTTAATCATAAGTAAAATGTTCATTACAGCAAACTATTTCTGTCATACTAGGTCTTGAAAAACTAACAAATGTATCGTTTGTTTATTATCATACTGTCAGTATCATAAGAAGTAAAGTGATTTTTGCATGGTGGAGAAGAATCTGTTCCAGGGACGTCGCTCTTTTGAATACATTTGATCTTCACTTATTGTGAGGTCATGTAGTTTCTGTGTAGTTCAACACCAGTTAGGACTCTAAAGTTTGACTCATTCTTCATGCTACTAAAACCTAAAACCCCTTTGCTGTATTATTTAGTGGATAAAAATGATTTGAACACATCTTTATTAATTCTTTCCCGTCGAGCTGCTCATCCAGTGAAAATCACACTGTTTCAAATAATCAGATTTGTCAATTTCATGCTACATTTATATTATTCTGTTGATTCCTGTCTGACACTCTTTATATTTATGACCTAGTTTGTACAAAAGAGAGTTGAGAAAGGTGGCAGACATTATAGGCCCCTCTTTTTCATTATGTTTCTTAAACATGTTTCTTTGCATACTAGTGTGTGTGTGTGTGTGTGTGTGTGTGTGTGTGTGTGTGTGTGTGTGTGTGTGTGCACTATATTTATTAACTTGTTTAAATATATGTCTTAATGTTTTAACTGTATGTTTTAGTGAACAGCACACTGGGTCAGCTTTGGTTGTAGTAAAGTGCTTTATAAATAAAGATGGTATGTATTCTATACACACACTGGATATTTTATGCAAAACTAAATTGGAGTATTTTCCATCACATCACATACAACCCCTGGCAATAATGATGGAATCTCCGGCCTCGGAGGATGTTCATTCAGTTGTTTAATTTTGTAGAAAAAAAGCAGATCACAGACATGACACAAAACTAAAGTCATTTCAAATGGCAACTTTCTGGCTTTAAGAAACACTATAAGAAATCAGGAAAAATAATTGTGGCAGTCAGTAACGGTTACTTTTTTTTAGACCAAGCAGAGGGAAAAAAATATGGAATCACTCAATTCTGAGGAATAAATTATGGAATCATGAAAACCAAAAGAACGCTCCAACACATCACTAGTATTTTGTTGCACCACCTCTGGCTTTTCTAACAGCTTGCAGTCTCTGAGGCATGGACTTAATGAGTGACAAACAGTACTCTTCATCAATCTGGCTCCAACTTTCTCTGATTGCTGTTGCCAGATCAGCTTTGCAGGTTGGAGCCTTGTCATGGACCATTTTCTTCAACTTCCACCAAAGATTTTCAATTGGATTAAGATCCGGACTATTTGCAGGCCATGACATTGACCCTATGTGTCTTTTTGCAAGGAATGTTTTCACAGTTTTTGCTCTATGGCAAGATGCATTATCATCTTGAAAAATGATTTCATCATCCCCAAACATCCTTTCAATTGATGGGATAAGAAAAGTGTCCAAAATATCAACGTAAACTTGTGCATTTATTGATGATGTAATGACAGCCATCTCCCCAGTGCCTTTACCTGACATGCAGCCCCATATCATCAATGACTGTGGAAATTTACATGTTCTCTTCAGGCAGTCATCTTTATAAATCTCATTGGAACGGCACCAAACAAAAGTTCCAGCATCATCACCTTGCCCAATGCAGATTCGAGATTCATCACTGAATATGACTTTCATCCAGTCATCCACAGTCCACGATTCCTTTTCCTTAGCCCATTGTAACCTTGTTTTTTTCTGTTTAGGTGTTAATGATGACTTTCGTTTAGCTTTTCTGTATGTAAATCCCATTTCCTTTAGGCGGTTTCTTACAGTTCGGTCACAGACGTTGACTCCAGTTTCCTCCCATTCGTTCCTCATTTGATTTGTTGTGCATTTTCGATTTTTGAGACATATTGCTTTAAGTTTTGTGTCTTGATGCTTTGATGTCTTCCTTGGTCTACCAGTATGTTTGCCTTTAACAACCTTTCCATGTTTGTATTTGGTCCAGAGTTTAGACACAGCTGACTGTGAACAACCAACATCTTTTGCAACATTGCGTGATGATTTACCCTCTTTTAAGAGTTTGATAATCCTCTCCTTTGTTTCAGTTGACATCTCTCGTGTTGGAGCCATGATTCATGTCAGTCCACTTGGTGCAACAGCTCTCCAAGGTGTGATCACTCCTTTTTAGATGCAGACTAACGAGCAGATCTGATTTGATGCAGGTGTTAGTTTTGGGGATGGAAATTTACAGGGTGATTCCATAATTTATTCCTCAGAATTGAGTGATTCCATATTTTTTTCCCTCTGCTTGGTCTAAAAAAGTAACCGTTATTGACTGCCACAATCTTTTTTTCTTGATTTCTTATAGTGTTTCTTAAAGCCAGAAAGTTGCCATTTGAAATGACTTTAGTTTTGTGTCATGTCTGTGATCAGCTTTTTTTTCTACAAAATTAAACAACTGAATGAACATCCTCCGAGGCCGGTGATTCCATCATTTTTGCCAGGGGTTGTATTTCTGGTTGTCAATCAGGTCCATATATTTGTAGAGTATATTTGGAAGGGGGACTTAAAGATACTTCAGAATAGGAAATGTTACTATTGTAGATAGTTATAGATACATACAGAAAGAATATCAATATTCACAGTCAATCAAACTGCTTCATCTGGGACCATAAAACATCCACGAAATATAGAGTTTAAAGGTTACTCTGTCCTGATTGGCCCTTATCAAGGTTTGGGTTAATCAGTGCTGCCCTGTAGGAATGTTGCCTGTCAGGTGTGTGTGTGGGGGGGGGGATTATATACTGTTAAGGCCCACTGACATGAGCATGCCTTTGACTCCAGCACTAGCACAACTTGTGTCACGATGTGTCATGCTGGAGAGTAAACTCGTCTTTAACGGGTGCAGACTGAACGTCAGAGGGTCACCGGTGCGTGCTGTTGTGCACATAGAATTTTGAAATGTTTAAAAAAAATCTTTCACGCATAAATGTCATGCTACGTGGCGCGATGTAATCAGCAACACGATGTGCAGCTCGTCAAGTGGAGTAAAGAAGTGAACAGAGCGAGTGGTGACGTCAGCAGATCGCATCAGAGCTCAGCTCGTCTGAACGATTAGAACAAGAAGTTAAATCTGTTATAAACACACTAACAGCTGCACACAAGAAGGAAAGAACACAACCTTTTTACCAAGCCATGACAATGTAAACATGACAAATAATTACCTTCTTAGATGGCTTCAAATGCTTTCTGCAGCTTGTTAGGCGTACGCGAACGGCTGAAGCTGGAGCATTCCTCTGTGATTCAGGAAGTGATTACAGCCGTTTTCAACGGCCAATTTGCAGGGAAAATTATTAATCCGACACAAAATAATTATTGTATATACACAGCATCCAGCGCAGAGCACGTGGCAGCCGGTAGAACAAAGAACAGCATCCAGCTGGGATCACAGCAGGTGGAATAGTCATGACGACGTGCGTGCTACTGCGTGAATCAAAGACATGCTCGTGTCAGGGGGCCTTTGCACTGGCCTACGGGTCGATTTGCAGTCTGCAGGGTCGTCAGTCGGGTCTAGCACTGTGTTATCAGAGGTCTTTTCTCACAGGTCGTTACCTGGGAATGACCATCCCAGTCGTCAGCAACATCAACATAATGGAGGATGGAAAGTCGTTTGAGAAGAACGTGGTGACGGCGTTCTTCCTGCCGGCTGAGTTTCAGGCTGACCCACCTCAGCCCACTGACCCAGACATCAGCATCGTGTACAGGGAGCCATTCAGGGTAATCGCCCGGTGAGTGTTTGGCCCTCAGTCAGAGGAACTTTGCACTGCTGGTTAGGCTTTAAAAATGCTTCAGGATGTTGTAATGAGCTCAGTCTGTAGGGGGCGGTAGTAGCACTTTGCACACTGCCCTGATTGGACTCTGCTCTCTGATTGGTTTCAGAATATTCTTTGGCACCACCACCGAGGAGACGGTTGGCCGTCAGATCACCCTGCTGTGGGAGATTCTGGGTGACCCAGACAACATTTGCCGTGACAGCTACATGGTCGCAGTGTATGAGAACCCTGGAGTTCCTCGCCGCAGGAACGAGATCTGGTTCATTCGACGCAGTCCTTAGAATGGTTCCCACGATGTCCCACCTCTCCAGCTAGCTTTGACCTTTGACTACTGACACTTCCAGAAGCAGAACCAACCCCATTGTCCACATGTTCTGACCAGCAGCTGCTTTTTAAAAGCTATTAGCATCATGTCTCACCACTAACTGTTACGCGACTAAACTGATTTAACACCTTCTTACCTGAACTTGTAAATGTATTTCAGATATTCATGTATGAATAGCTGTCGTGGGATTTCAGTGCAGCTCGCAATTTTTGTGTTAGCTTAGCATCTCGTTTGCCTGCTTGACATCACTGTTGTCCGATCGCACAGCCAACGTTAGCTGCTTAAATACACTATTTCAATTTTTATTTTCATTTCTATCACGCAAAATCACAACAGAGTTGCCTCAAGGCGCTTCACACAAGTAAGGTCTAACCTTACTAACCCCCAGAGCAACAGTGGCAAGAAAAAACTCCCTCTGAGGAAGAAACCTCAAGCAGACCAGACTCAAAGGGGTGACCTTCTGCTTGGGCCATGATACAGACACAAGTTACAGAACAATTCACAAAACGAATGCTGTTGGTGCACAGGACAGGAGGGTCTCCAGCACAAATACCACACCCATCTCTGGATGGAGCTGCACCTTAAACAGAGAGAAAAAACAGAATCAGGCATCAGAAAGACAAATAACAGTATAATTTGTCAGCATTAAACAAGAAAAATAGAGAAATACTAAGGTGATCGCCGGCCACTAGCCCTAAACTTCACTAAAAGACACAGAAATTAGATAAAGTTGAGGCCGCGGCACACTCTGTTTACTAATAAAATGAATTAAGAGGAAAAAGCATAGTAACATATTATACCAGTATGTGAGACTGCAGTAAACCACCTATTTTTTTTCTATCTGTAGAAGCACCATAGAAAGACAGACCATAATATAACTAGATCGTCATAGAGACACAAGTCACATGCTCCTGGGCAACAATCCCAGCAGTATGTCGCTGTGTTTTTTCTGCGGTGTGTGTGTGTGTATCCGGTCTGTGTATTTACAATGTGATTCTACAGCTCGGGTAAATCTAATTTGGTTGTTGACGGATGCCTACATGGCAAAAATCTGCTGATCTTTCTTACCACAGACCTGTTGGGGAGGATCGCAGACGCAGTCCCAGCTCTAGCATCAGCCATAGACAGGATGGGACAAATCTTCACTATATTTCACAGGTGGAAGAAAGTAGTCCTTGTAATATTTCTAATGTGGAGGTCAAAGGACAACGTAGGATCAAAAATTGCCACAAGGTTCCTCACTTTGTCAGTGTGATGTATGACACACGAGCCTAGGCTTAGTGTTAACTGATCAAATTGATGCCGATGTCTCACTGGACCAAGAACCATCATTTCAGTCTTGGAGTTTAAAAGTAGGAAGTTTCTAGACATCCAACTTCTCACTGATGCAAGGCAATCTTCTAAGGATTTTATGTGGATGAGATTACCAGCAGTTATTGGCTTGTATAACTGAGTATCATCTGCATAGCAGTGAAAGTTAATCCCAAAAGGCCGCAATATGTGCCCAAGGGGTGCTATATAAAGGAAGAAAAGTAGGGGGCCTAAGACAGATCCCTGTGGAACCCCAAATTTCATGTCACTAAGGTTAGAGGTAGTGTTACTGTACAAAACACAGTGAGAATGACTGGTCAAGTATGACGTCAACCATGCAAGGGCACTACCAGTATCCCAAAATGATTTTCCAGCCTATCAAGTAGAATATGATGATCCACTGTATCAAATGCAGCACTGAGATCTAACAGCAACAGAACCGTAGTGGTGTCCGAATCCATTGTAAGCAGAAGATCATTCACCACTTTAGTGAGAGCTGTCTCTGTGGAATGATATTTTCTAAAAGCAGACTGCAGTGGCTCAAAGAGATTATTCTCAGTAAGATAGTCTACGAGCTGCCGTAACACCACTTTTCCAGAATTTTAGAGAAAAATGATCCACAGGTCCTTAAACAGTTTTGTTGGTATAGGATCAAATAAACAGGTTGTACTTTTTGTAGACGTTACGAGTTCCGTCAGCATGTCTAGTGAGATACTCTCAAATTCTGTAAATCTAGGTAATACCTCAGTAGTGGCGCCCACCTCAATAGCAGGGTGTAGTGGCTGGATTAAGGCATGCTGGGATATGTTTAACCTGATGTCTTCTATTTTCTTCTCAAAGTAATCCAGGAAATCTTGTGCTGTAAAAGGAGAGCGAACTACAGGTGGTTGTCCATGAATAAGTGTTGCCACCATGTCGAACAAGAACTTTGAGTTATGCTTGTTTTTGTTGATCAAATCAGAGTAATAGGTCCACTTTGTAGCCAGTAGTGCATGTTTATAGTCTAAGACAGCATCACGCCATGCGAAGTGGAATACTTCTAATTTTGAACTACAATAATGTGTCAAATGTCTACAGATTAATGCTAACGGTAATGTTAGCTCTTTAAACAGAAGGTATGCACTGCACGTCATCAAGACACGTGTAGCAAGATGAAGTCCGGATTGAAAAGACGTTCTCGCTAGCTTGGCTAACAGGGAATTCCCCTTTGGCTGACCTGGTAGAGTTCTGGTCTTTAGTTGGAGCAGTCCGGTGTAACAGTATAGTTCCCCCCTCTGGATAGCCCCCCCCCATTTGACAGGCAACATTCCACTCTTGGAACTCCGAAATGAGTTTAGACTGAAAGTGCTCGTGCCACTTAACACTCTTGATGGCTCTGACCTATAGATGTTTTACCTGATTGTATGATCTCCTTCAAGTGTCTGTTTTCTATGTAAATGTAACTGTGTGTGTGTGTGTAACTCTGCCTCTTGCCCTGGACACTCTTGAAAAAGTGATTCTTAATCTCAGTGAGTTTTAGCCTGGTTAAATAAAGGTGATAAGGCCCAGTCAGGACAGAGTAACCTTTAAACTCTATATTTCGTGGATGTTTTATGGTCCCAGATGAAGCAGTTTGATTGACGGTGAACAATATTGATATTCTTTCTGTATGTATCTATAACTATCTACAATAGTAACATTTCCTATTCTGAAGTATCTTTAAGTCCCCCTTCCAAATATACTCTACAAATATATGGACCTGATTTACAACCAGAAATATGTGATGGAAAATACTCCAATTTAGTTTTGCATAAAATATCCACAGTGTGTGTATAGAACACACAGTAGTGTGTGCACACACACAAATACATACACAGACACAATAGTCAATCAATCAATTTTTTTTTTTTTATATAGCGCCAAATCACAACAAACAGTTGCCCCAAGGCGCTTTATATTGTAAGGCAAGGCCATACAATAATGATGTAAAACCCCAACGGTCAAAACGACCCCCTGTGAGCAAGCACTTGGCTACAGTGGGAAGGAAAAACTCCCTTTTAACAGGAAGAAACCTCCAGCAGAACCAGGCTCAGGGAGGGGCAGTCTTCTGCTGGGACTGGTTGGGGCTGAGGGAGAGAACCAGGAAAAAGACATGCTGTGGAAGAGAGCAGAGATCAATCACTAATGATTAAATGCAGAGTGGTGCATACAGAGCAAAAAGAGTACAATAGTATGCAAAGAAACAATGAAAATGAGGGGCCTATAAGTTTTTAAGCTGAATTTAGTGTTTGACCTTCCTGTGACCTTGACCTTCAGCTTGATCCTTTTGTGTACTGCAAGGTACCTTACTAGGGCTGCTTATATGTGAACTTGCAAGAGTCTGCAATGTAAACTGAGCTGCACAGCAAGTTAAAGGTGAAAAATGCAATGATTACAAACAACATACATATTGACAAACATATCTTGCAAAACTTCCTTTTGGCAAGATATTGGGGTGGGGGGGGGTAAAATATCCAAGGACATGTCCCCTCCCAGCCACAAAGGTCCTACGGTCACAATTGGCATTGTCGGCAGGATGTGGGTAGTCACAGAACATGCTTAAATGCACCTGCGGCTTCGGGACTAAGTCAAAAATGGTGGGGACAGTCCGGGGTTCGATCCCACCTCCGTCCCGACCGCAAAGGTCCTCCGGTCACACGCCCTGAGAGAGTATACCGCCATGTTGGATGAAAAATGGCTGAAAGGAATCAATTGTTTACAGCAGCCCAAACATTCCAAAATTCTGCAATCGAAGAGCAAAACCCTTTTTGTGGTGAACACTGAGGATCGGTTTATGACCAACATTGTGCAGACTGAACTTCTGGACCCGTATTTTTTGCAGATGCATTCAGAGCTGCTGGTATGTGAATATGTCCCCAATAGTCAGCACCCGGACACCTGCAACTGTTTAGTCAGATATACAAGTATTTGTTATGGGGGTCTGTGAACAAGATCGTAGTAAGGTGTTATATACGAGGTCTGTTAGAAAAGAATCCAACCTTTTTATTTTTTGCAAAAACTATATGGATTTGAATCACGTGTGATTGCATCAGACAAGCTTGAACCTTCGTGCGCATGTGTGAGTTTTTTCACGCCTGTCGGTTGCGTCATTCGCCTGTGAGCACGCCTTGTGGGAGGAGTGGTCCAACCCCCTCGTCGGATTTTCATTGTCAGGAAATTGGCTGAGCGACTGCCGCTTTACTGCATCAAAATTTTTCCAGAAACTGAGAGACAGCCAGGTGGACACCATTTGGAAAATTCAGATGGCTTTCGGTGAAGATCTTATGGGGATCACACAGATTAAAGGAGCATTGCAACCGGATTAAAGACGGCCCACAGCGGTGGAGGGCGCGCTGCGCTCCGAGCAGCAATCGACAGGCTGAAACGACCAGATCATTTCCAAACTGAACGCTGTGTTGATCCGGGACGTTGTCTGACTACCAGAGAAATGGCAGAAGAGGTGGACATACCACTTTTTCGGCACATTACACTGTTACAGGAGATTTTGTAATGAAAGACGTGCAGCAGAATTCGCGCATCAGGACGGAGCCGCGTAATGGCACAGAACAAAAAGCAACGCCATGATGAAGCCTCACAGGACATGTTGTGGCATGTCCAGCTCGTCCACAATTTCTCGGATAGTCACACGACTGAAAAGCCACCGAAAGCCGTCTGAATCTTCCGAATGGTGCAAGAGCTGAGCATGTTAGGGCTTGTCCTGTGAGACCAACACGGAGGTGCTTTTGTCCTGCGCCATTAGCGGCTCCATGGCGAATTCCTCCGCTCCTCTTTCCATGACAGAAACTCCTGTAACAGTGGAATGTGACGAAAAAGTGCTATGTCCACCTCTTCTGCCATTTCTGTAGTAGTGAGACGACGTCCCGGATCAACACAGCATTCAGTTTGGAAATGATCTGGTCGTTTCAGTCTGTCGATGGCCGCTCGGAGCGCGGCGCGCCCTCCGCCGCTGTGGGCCGTCTTTAATCTGGTTGTAATGGTCCTTAATCTGTGTGATCCCCATAAGATCTTCACCGAAAGCCATCTGAATGGTTTCCACCTGGCTGTCTCTGTTTCTGAAAAAAGTTTGATGCAGTAAAGCGGCAGTCGATCAGCCAATTTCCTGACAATGAAAATCCGCTGAGGAGGCTGGACCACTCCTCCCACAAGGCGCGCTCACAGGCGAATGACGCAGCCGACAGGCGTGGAAAAAACTCACACATGCGCACGAAGGTTCAAGCTTGTCTGATGCAAGCGCATGATTCAAATCCATGTAGTTTTTGCAAAAAAGAAAAAGGTTGGATTCTTTTCTAACAGACCTTGTATATGTAGTAAGTCCCTTTGACTGCTCCTTTGCACTCAGGGTCACCACAGCAAATCCAAGGTGGATCTGCATGCTGAATTGGCACAGGTTTTACGCCGGATGCCCTTCCTGACGCAACTCCACATTACATGGAGAAAATGTGGCAGTGGTGGGATTTGAACCTGGAACCTTCTGAACTGAAACCAAGCGCATTAACCACGTGTGTGTATATATATATATATATATATATATATATATACACACACACACATATACACACACACAGACACACACACAGAGAGAGAGAGTTGCTTGTAAAAGTTTGGGCCCCCCTGATAATTTACATGATTTTATATAAATCATTGGTTGTTTGGATCAGAAATTTCAGTTAAATATATATCATATAGCAGACGAACACAGTGATATTTGAGAAGTGAAGTTTATAGTATTTACAGAAAGTGTGCAATAATTATTTAAACCAAATTGGGCAGGTGCATAAATTTGGGCACCCTTGTCATTTTATTGATTTACATTTAGCATTAATTACTGGAACATAAAATTGGTTAGGTAAGTTCACTGACCCTTGACCTCCTTACATAGGTGAATCCAATCATGAGAAAGGGTATTTAAGGTGCCATTTGCAAATGTTTCCCCTCTTTCCATCTCTTCTAATGAGTGGCAACATGGGAACCTCTAAACAACTCTCAAATGACCTGAAAACAAAGATTGTTCAACATCATGGTTTAGGGGAAGGATACAAAAAGCTATCTCAGAGGTTTCAGCTGTCAGTTTCCACTGTGAGGAACATAGTGAGGAAATGGAAGACCACAGTACTATTTAAGGCCCCAAGTGGCAGGCCAAGAAAAATCTCAGATGAGCTGAAGTGAAGGATGGTGAGAACAGTCATAATCAACCCACAGACTTGCTCCAAAGACCAACAACATGATCTTGCTGCAGATAGTGTCTCTGTGCATCATTCAACTATACAGCGCACTTTGCACAAAGAGATGCTGTAATGCAGAGGAAGCCTTTTCTGTGTACACACCAGAGTCGCTTGAGGTATGCTAAAGCACATTTGGACAAGTCAGCTTCATTTTGGAATAAGGTGCTGTGGACTGATGAAACTAAAATTGAGTTACTTGGACATAAGGGGCGGTATGCATGGCTGAAAAAGAATACAGCATTCCAAGAAAAACACTTGCTACCTACAGTAAAATTTGGAGGTGGTTCCATCATGCTGTGGGGCTGTGTGGTCAGTGCAGGTACTAGGAATCTTGTTAAAGTTGAGGGTCACATGGATTCCAGTCAATATCAGCAGATTCTTGAGAACAATGTTCATCAATCAGTGACAAAGTTGAAGTTGCGCTGGGGCTGGATCTTTCAACAAGACAACGACCCTAAACACTGCTCAAACTCTACTAAGGCATTCATGCAGAGGAACAACATTGTGGAATGGCCATCTCAGTCCCCAGACCTGAATACGTGGTCTGTCCATAAATTAACGGTCCTTTTTATTCTTTTTAAAAACTATATGGATTTCATTCATATGTTTTTACGTCAGACATGCTTGAACCCTGGTGCGCATGCGTGAGTTTTTCCACGCCTGTCGGTGACGTCATTCGCCTGTGAGCACGCCTTGTGGAAGGAGTGGTCCCACCCCCTCGTCAGATTTTCATTGTCTGGAAATGGTGGAATGAAAAGGACTTTTTTTCCATCAGAATTTTTTCAGAAGCTGTTAGAGACTGGCACCTAGAAACCATTCGAAAAATTTATCTGGCTTTCAGTGAAAATTTTACGGGCTTCACAGAGAATAAGGTCTAACAACAGCTTTAAGGACCCCTTTAAGGACGGTTGGTGCGCCGCGCTGCGAGCTGCGACGATGCGGCACAAACCACTGGATCATTTCTAAGCTGATGGCTCTGTGGATACGAGACCATCGTGTGCTCTTTCTCTGGGTATCACAAGAGCTGGACATCAGCCATTTTCTGGCAGATTTCACTTTTAACAAGAGATTTTGTCATGGAAAGCCGCGCGGAGGCTTCGCGCGTCACGACCGATTCGCTGATGAAGCGAGACAAAGGAACACCTCCGTTTCGGAGTGTTAGAGGACAAGTTGGGACATGTCTCTCTCGGCTTTCAGTGCTTACCAGTCGAGTGAGTATAAAAGAACTTGTGGAGAGCTAGACATGCCCCAACTTGTCCTCTAACACTCCGAAACGGAGGTGTTCCTTTGTCTCGCTTCATCAGCGAATCGGTCGTGACGCACGAAGCCTCCGCGCGGCTTTCCATGACAAAATCTCGTTAAAAGTGAAATCTGCCGGAAAATGGCTGATGTCCAGCTCTTGTGATAACCAGAGAAAGAGCACACGACGGTCTCATATCCACAGAGCCATCAGCTTAGAAATGATCCAGTGGTTTGTGCTGCATCGTCGCAGCACCGACCGTCCTTAAAGGGGTCCTTAAAGCTGTAGTTAAAGTCCTTATTCTCTGTGAAGCCCGTAAAATTTTCACTGCAAACCAGATACATTTTTCAAATGGTTTCTAGGTGCCAGTCTCTAACAGCTTCTGAAAAAATTCTGATGGAAAAAAAGTCCTTTTCATTCCGCCATTTCCAGACAATGAAAATCCGACGAGGGGGCGGGACCACTCCTTCCACAAGGCGTGCTCACAGGCGAATGACGTCACCAACAGGCGTGGAAAAACTCACATGCACACAAGGGTTCAAGCATGTCTGACGTAAAAACATATTAATGAAATCCATATAGTTTTTGAAAAAAATAAAAAGGTACGATACTTTATGGACAGACCTCGTATTATTGAAAATCTGTGGTGTGATTTTAAGTGGGCTGTCCATGCTCAGAAACCAACAAACCTGAGATGTTTTGTAAAGAAGAATGGTCCAAAATACCTTCAACCAGAATCCAGACTCTCTTTGGAAGCTATAGGAAGTGTTTAGAGGCTGTTACTTCTGTAAAAGGAGGATCTACTGAATATTGATGTATTTTTTCTGTTGGGGTGCCCAAATTTATGCACCTGCCTAATTTTGTTTAAAGAATTATTGCACACTTTCTGTAAATCCTATAAACTTCATTTCACTTCTCAAATATCACTGTTTGTCTGCTATATGATATATTTAACTAAAATTTCTGATCAAAACAACCAATGATTTATAAAGGAAAATCAGGGAAATCATCAGGGGGCACAAACTTTTACATGCAACTGTCCACATTAAATACCTTTCATACCAAAGTAATTTGATTTATGCAAGTTTCTGTGTTTATTGATGTTCATTCACAAAACGCTGGTTTAACTTCCACGATTGTTAATTAAACAGCCTGATGGAGCTCCGACAGACAAACGGTTTGATTCCTGCTGTCACATGTTGACGGACCCGTTGTGAGATTCGACATCACAGTTCATGAAGGAGCAAACACAGCTGCCGTCGCTGCACTACCTCATGTCCACAAGCTCAGGACAGCAGGACTAATGTCTACAGATGCATGCTAACGCCAAGTCATATTTAACTTTTGCTTCAAGTAACAGTTGATCTCATTTTAGCAAACTGAAGCTAACAGACTGACGGGTAAAGACGCCCCACGTGTCAGTTAATTTGTCCCCTGATCAAGTGTCATCTCTTGTTCATGTTTGTTCATTCGTGGGGAAAAAAAAAAACAGCTTAAGTCATTTTTGAAATAAAAGGGCCCTCATGTTGATGGTGGACACTAAGTGAACAAGACTCATGGTCTTTCCAGAGACTTGGTCACACTGTCCTTGGATGAGAACCTTCATCGTCTCAGTGGTACCGGCCTCAGACTCTAGGGGGAGCTGGAACCTACAGAATCCAGGGACAAGAACCGACACCAACAGGCGTCAAGGCTCGCGGATGACTTCCTGTTATGTGTAAAATGGCCAAAAAAAAAAAAGATTATTAAATCTGCTGAATTTCTGGTTTTGAGCTTTTCAGTTGGGGCAGGGGAGGAGGCAGCACTCAAAGAGTTAGTTTCTGTGATATTTTTATCAACCATGACCGAGACAACAGCTGTGGCTTTGTTCTGGTTCTGAAGCCGTCAGTCACCACCCAACCCCCTACTTGCTCCCTGCATATAGGGTTTATATATATATATATATATATATATATATATATATATATATATATATATATATATATATACACGCAACCCCTGGCAATAATTATGGAATCACCGGCCTCGCAGGATGTTCATTCAGTTGTTTAATTTTGTAGAAAAAAGCAGATCACAGACATGACACAAAACTAGTCATTTCAAATGGCAACTTTCTGGCTTTAAGAAACACTATAAGAAATCAGTAAAAATAATTGTAGCAGTCAGCAAGTTACTTTTTTAGACTAAGCAGAGGGAAAAAAATATGGAATCACTCAATTCTGAGGAAAAAATGATGTAATCATGAAAAACAAAAGAACACTCCAACACATCACTAGTATTTTGTTGCACCACCTCTGGCTTTTCTAACAGCTTGCAGTCTCTGAGGCATGGACTTAATGAGTGACAAACAGTACTCTTCATCAATCTGGCTCCAACTTTCTCTGATTGCTGTTGCCAGATCAGCTTTGCAGGTTGGAGCCTTGTCATGGACCATTTTCTTCAACTTCCACCAAAGATTTTCAATTGGATTAAGATCCGGACTATTTGCAGGCCATGACATTGACCCTATGTGTCTTTTTGCAAGGAATGTTTTCAGTTTTTGCTCTGTGGCAAGATGCATTATCATCTTGAAAAATGATTTCATCATCCCCAAACATCCTTTCAATTGATGGGATAAGAAAAGTGTCCAAAATATCAACGTAAACTTGTGCATTTATTGATGATGTAATGACAGCCATCTCCCCAGTGCCTTTACCTGACATGCAGCCCCATATCATCAATGACTGTGGAAATTTACATGTTCTCTTCAGGCAGTCATCTTTATAAATCTCATTGGAACGGCACCAAACAAAAGTTCCAGCATCATCACCTTGCCCAATGCAGATTCGAGATTCATCACTGAATATGACTTTCATCCAGTCATCCACAGTCCACGATTGCTTTTCCTTAGCCCATTGTAACCTTGTTTTTTTCTGTTAAGGTGTTAATGATGGCTTTCGTTTAGCTTTTCTCTATGTAAATCCCATTTCCTTAAGGCGGTTTCTTACAGTTCGGTCACAGACGACTCCAGTTTTCTCCCATTCCTTCCTCATTTGTTTTGTTGTGCATTTTTGATTTTTGAGACATACTGCTTTAAGTTTTCTGTCTTGACACTTTGATGTCTTCCTTGGTCTACCAGTATGTTTGCCTTTAACAACTTTCCCATGTTGTTTGTATTTGGTCCAGAGTTTAGACACAGCTGACTGTGAACAACCAACATCTTTTGCAAAATTGCGTGATGATTTACCCTCTTAAGAGTTTGATAATCCTCTCCTTTGTTTCAACTGACATCTCTCGTGTTGGAGCCATGATTCATGTCAGTCCACTTGGTGCTACAGCTCTCCAAGGTGTGATCACTCCTTTTCAGATGCAGACTAACGAGCAGATCTGATTTGATGCAGGTGTTAGTTTTGGGGATGAAAATTTTCAGGGTGATTCCATAATTTATTCCTCAGAATTGAGTGATTCCATATTTTTTTTCCCCCTCTGCTTGGTCTAAAAAAGTAACCGTAATTGACTGCCACAATTTTTTCCCTGATTTCTTATAGTGTTTCTTAAAGCCAGAAAGTTGCCATTTGAAATGACTTTAGTTTTGTGTCATGTCTGTGATCTGCTTTTTTTCTACAAAATTAACCAACTGAATGAACATCCTCCGAGGCCGGTGATTCCATTATTATTGCCAGGGGTTTTATATATATATATATATATATATATATATATATATATATATATGTGGAGAGCTGGGCATGTCCCAACTTGTCCTCTAACACTCCAAAACGGAGGTGTTCCTTTGTCTCGCTCCATCAGCGAATCGGTCATGACGCACGAAGCCTCCGCGCGGCTTTCCATGACAAAATCTCTTGTTAAAAGTGAAATCTGCCAGAAAATGGCTGATGTCCAGCTCTTGTGATAACCAGAGAAATTGCACACGACGGTCCCGGCTCCACACAGCGATCCGTTTAGAAATGATGTGGTGGCGGCTCGATGGTGGCTTGGAGCGCGGCGCGCCGTGTGCCATTGTGGGCCGTCCTTAAAGCAGTAGTAACACTCCTTATTCTCTGTGAAGCCCGTAAAATTTTCACCGAAAGCCAGATAAATTTTTCGAATGGCTTCCAGCTGCCTGTCTAACAGTTTCTGAGAAAATTCTGATGGAAAAAAAGCCCAAATCATTCCGCCATTTCCTCGCAATGAAACGACGAGAGGGGTGGACCAGTGCTCACTCAAAGCCTGCTCACAGGCGAATGACATAACCGACAGGCGTGGAAAAACTCACGCATGCGCACGAAGGTTCAAGCTTGGTTGATGTAAAAACATATGAATCAAATCCATATAGTTTTTGAAAAAAATTAAAAGGTACCATACTTTTCTAACAGACCTCGTGTATATATATATATATATATATATATATATATATATATATATATATATATATATATACACACACACGAGGATTCCTCCATGCAGATCTCCTCTAGAGCAGTGATGTTTTGGGGCTGTCGCTGGCCAACACAAACTTTCAACTCCCTCAACAAATTTTCTATGGGGTTGAGGTCTGGAGACTGGCTTGGCCACTCCAGGACCTTGAAATGCTTTTTACAGAACCACTTCTTCATTGCCCGAACGGTGTGTTTGGGATCATTCTCATGCTGGAAGACCCAGCCACGTTGCATCTTCAATGCTCTCACTGATGGAAGGAGGTTTTGGCTTAAAATCTCATGATACATGGCCACGTTCATTCTTGCCTTAACACGGATCAGTCGTCCTGTCCCCTTTGCAGAAAAGCAGCCCCAAAGCCTGATGTTTCCACCCCCATGCTTCACAGTAGATATGGTGTTCTTGGAATGCAACTCAGCATTCTTTTCTTCCTCCAAACACGACGAGTTTTACTAAAATGTTCTATTTTGGATTCATCTGACCTCATGATATTCTCCCAATCCTCTTCTGGATCATCCATATGCTCTCTGGAAAACTTCAGACGGGCCTGGACATGTACTGTCTTAAGCAGGGGGACACGCCTGGCACTGCAGGATTTGAGTCCCTCTCTACGTAGTGTGTAGCCTTTGTTACTTTGGTCCCAGCTCTCTGCAGGTCATTCATCAGGTCCCTCTGTGTAGTTCTGGGATTTTTGTCCACCGTTCTCATGATCATTTTGACCCCACAGGACGACATCTTGCGTGGAGCCCCAGATCAATGGAGATTATCAATGGTCTTTTATGTCTTCCATTTTCTTACAATTGCTACCACAGTTGATTTATTCACACCAACCTGCTTGACTATTATAGATTCACTCTTCCCAGCCTGGTTCAGGTCTACAATGTTCTTCCTGGTGTCCTTCGACAGCTCTTAGGTTTTGGCCATGGTTGAGTTTGGAGTCTGACTGTTTGAGGCTGTGGACAGGTGTCTTTTATACAGATAATGAGTTCAAACAGGTTCCATTAATACAGGTAACAGGTGGAGGACAGAAGAGCTTCTTAAAGAAGAAGTTACAGGTCTGTGAGAGCCAGAAATCTTGCTTGTTTGTGGGTGACTAAATACGTATTTTCCACAATCCATCCATCCATTTACTTCTGTTTTATCCGGAGTTGGGTCACGGGGGCAGCAGCTCAAGCAAAGCTGCCCAGACCTCCCGAACCACACACACCTCCCCAAGCTCCCCCGGGGGAGCCCCAAGGCGTTCCCAAGCCAGCTGAGAGATGTCGTCCCTCCAGCGTGTCCTGGGTCTTCCCCGGGGCCTCCTCCCAATGGGACGTGACTCCCAATTTTCCACCATAATTTACAAATAAATTCTTTAAAAATCCTACAATGTAATTTCCTGGATTTTTTTTTCCTCATTTTGTCTCTCACAGTTGAAGTGTACCTATGATGAAAATTACAGGCCTCTCTCATCTTTCTATGTAGGAGAACTTGAACTATCAGGGACTGACTAAATACTTTTTGGCCCCACTGTATATACACACACCAGTTTATTAGGTACCTGCGTTTGTTAACACAAATAGCTATTCAGCCAATCCCAAGGTAGCAACTCCATGCATTTAGGCATCTTGATGTGGTGAAGACTCACTGAAGCTCAAAGTGAACATCAGAACAGAGAAGAAAGGATTTAAGTGACTTTGAATGTGGTGTGGTTGTTGGTGTCAGACGGGCTGGTCTGAGTGTTTCACAAACTGCCGATCTACTGGGATTTTCAACCACAACCATCTGTGGGGTTTACAGAGGATGGTGGTGCAAAAAAGAGAAGATATCCAGTGAGCAGCAGTTGTGTGACTGAAAATGTCTTGTTGAGGTCAGAGGTGAATGGGCGGACTGGCTGAATGGACTGACTGTGTGATGATATCATGTCAATATGGACCAACATCTCGGGACAGTTTCCTTGTTGAATCTATGCCACCAAGAATTAAGGCAGTTCTGAAGGCAAAAGGGGTCCAACCCAGAATTCGTCAGTCACTTCACAAGCAACCTTTGAACTGGGATGGCAGCGTTGCACCACTTATGTGTGACCTTTAGTGCCCCTTCACACACAACACAATGTTGGACAAAAGACGCAGAAACCGGAAAAAAATCCGCTAACAAAAAATGAAATGGGAAACAGTGAAACATTCCACCTGCTGTCAGGTTGAACAGGTGCGCACAATAATGTTGGGGTATCATGCATGGTACTGCGGTAACAGTGCAAGCACCCAGAAAATCATGCACATAGCAGCAGAGCAAAATATAAAAAAACAAAAACAAAAAACACACAATTTATACTTAAGTCCTGTTATAAGTAGAGGACTTTGCTTCTGCCTGGACGTACACCAGGAAGTAATGAAATGACGTGGATTACTGTTCCTCCTTTTGTGTTTTACACGACTTACCTGATGTGCCCCTCTCATGAAGACATCAGCTGGGCTCCTGTGTCATGAACACATCCACCAGCATGGTGTGTCCAGCGCACAGTGATCCGCTGGTGACTGCGTTGCAAATGTGTTTATGTGCTTTAATTATTACAATGTGGGGAAATCCCGCAGTGACACGCATCCCGCGGTCATTCTCAGCATGGGACGATATTCACCAGTGTTGCGGTGCGCTGATGCGGCGGTCAGCTGAGGTGATGCGTTTTAATTTACTTCCACGTGATGACAACATGCCGACATCCGCGCCTCACGGTAAAGTTATGCAATGTCATATCCTACGAGCTACTACAGGTGGTCTCCAGCACAGATATCTCAACAGCCGCAGGGGGACACGCCCACCTCTGTCTGCGGACATCACCAGCTCACTGAAGCAATGATGAAGTCACGCAACACTCGTGTTGCACTTTGACAATTTTTACAAACAGCGGGAATGTGGTCGCCTGCTCTCTGCTCTCAGGCTGGGAGCACGAACAGCCCCGCCTTCTTTAAGTGCCCAGCAAGTGGTGCTGGAAGTTCGTGTGCGACACCTGGAATTTGGCTGACACCTGCCGAGAGACAGTCGCATAGACACTTGCTGTCTTTTGGCAACTGGTGTGCGTGAGCAGTTGTAGCGACATCTGTATGAGACGTTTGAGGCGGCTCCGATTTTTGATGAGTGGCATTTGATTCCTCCTTTGTGCGCCATTCTGCCTCAATCATGTTATGTGTGAAGGGGCCCTACACAGGAACAAAATTAAGTCAACATGTGCATACTAATGTGGAAAGAACAAAGGTTTATTTACAAAGAATTCAAACTTAAAAAACTGGACTTGATGTAACAAAAGGGGGTGGGGCTCCGAAGACAACTTCAGATGAGATCAGCCACTGCAGTGAGAGAGAGAAAAAGAACCAATCACAGGAGAGTCCTGCTGGGTGGAGTCAAAGGAGAACTCAAAGTGCTCACTGTTCTAATTGGCTGTGATGTCGTACCGTTCATGGGCATTTCATCAATCTGGGTGGAGTAGTACTGCTCGATGTCTCTCAGGATCCGGATGTCGTCGTTCTTCACAAAGTTGATGGCCACGCCCTTACGACCGTAACGACCTGACCGACCAATCCTAGCAGAGGTCAAAGGTTACATCAGACCATTCAAAACATGATCAGAACTGGCACAAGAGCACACAAAACAAATGTCAGCATGTGGACACGGGGCTCCAGAGTGCTACATCGCTAACCAAACGTTAGCTTGATGAAACAATGTTTGGCTGAATTTTTAAACAACTCAGTGGATAACTATTTAAGACAAAGTTGTGCAAATTCAGTACATTTCAGAGTAAGAATTATACTCCTGAGATACACACACACACACACGAGAATATGAACAAAGTGAAGTAAACAGCCAGTGAGTCCAGATAATCTCTTTATGAATCCCTTGGGATAACTCCCCCAGGAGGTTTGGCTGATGTGTTCTGACAACTACTCTGGATATACAAAAAAATAAAAAATACACCTAACATGAACACATGCAACAAAACAGGAAAACTGCAGTTTGTGTTGCTGAAAAAGCACCGATTCAATACATCATACAACCAGCAAAAAGAACAATGCAACAGAAAACTGCACAAAACAGACCTATTGATAGATGCAATAATTCTGGCCTGTAGATCACAATCAACCTAAATCCGACGGCCTCTTAAATATCTGGGGAAGAGGAAAAAGCGTGGCTCCAGGAGAGGTGCGAGGCACAGACTGTGGAGACGCCGCAGCAGATTCCCGCTGCCTGTCATCACTGTCTAATGTCCGCTCGGTAAGCAACAAACTGGATGAACTTGTGCTGAGAGCCCAGCATGACAGTGAATTTACAGAGTAATCTTGTGTGTTTGACGGAAACATGGCTTAAAGTTCCCATGATGCACTGTTTCTTTTTATTCACATCTTTTTGCTCTGTATGCACCACTCTGCATTTAATCATTAGTGATTGATCTCTGCTCCCCTCCACAGCATGTCTTTTTCCTGGTTCTCTCCCTCAGCCCCAACCAGTCCCAGCAGAAGACTGCCCCTCCCTGAGCCTGGTTCTGCTGGAGGTTTCTTCCTGTTAAAAGGGAGTTTTTCCTTCCCACTGTCGCCAAGTGCTTGCTCATAGGGGGTCGTTTTGACCATTGGGGTTTTACATAATTATTGTATGGCTTTTGCCTTACAATCTAAAGCGCTTTGGGGCAACTGTTTGTTGTGATTTGGCGCTATATAAATTAAATTGATTTGATTTGATTTCACATTGACGTATTTGTAGAGCTGCTCATTGTAGTGTATTGTCTACGCCAAGTTTAGCAGCTCTACGTCGGGTTTTTTCTCCCTACGCAGCAGTATGTTGAGGGCTACGTGGGTAGGATGGAAGAAATTAAACATGTTTAATTTTGTTCAGCGTAGAGCGCTGGACACAGTTTTAAGCAGGTCTGCGCAGCACAGGGTTACTGCATGCAAGTCTGTGCAACACGGTGCTCCTGTATACAACCAAAAACTGAGTGCATGAATCCAGAGGAATCAGCTGGAGAAGAGGATTATGCAGCTGCACCGCCTCTGTGTGATCAGAACAGCTGATGGATGTGTGTGCTCATAACAGGGAATCAGACCTCAACTCATAAATCCAGAAACAGAACCGAAACAGCAGGGGTCTCTCTCTCTTTCGCTCTGTCTGTCTGATCAAACAATAAGCGCTGTGACTTTAAAATAAAAGTGCACTCACTGCATGTCGGTGCGATCATCAAACGCCCTGATCGATCAGGTCTGATCAAACCAGAGGACCTGATCGGAGCAACCGGAGCTTTAAAAGTTTAGAGTCACAGCGCTTTATTCACAGCAGCCTTGACCACAGCCACACTTGGCATCATCAATCAATCAATCAATTTTTTTTATATAGCGCCAAATCACAACAAACAGCTGCCCCAAGGCGCTCCATATTGCAAGGCAAGGCCATACAAGAATTATGTAAAAACCCCAACGGTCAAAACGACCCCCTGTGAGCAAGCACTTGGCTACAGTGGGAAGGAAAAACTCCCTTTAAACAGGAAGAAACCTCCAGCAGAACCAGGCTCAGGGAGGGGCAGTCTTCTGCTGGGACTGGTTGGGGCTGAGGGAGAGAACCAGGAAAAAGACATGCTGTGGAGGGGAGCAGAGATCGATCACTAATGATTAAATGCAGAGTGGTGCATACAGAGCAAAAAGAGAAAGAAACAGTGCATCATGGGAACCCCCCAGCAGTCTACGTCTATAGCAGCATAACTAAGGGATGGTTTAGGGTCACCTGATCCAGCCCTAACTATAAGCTTTAGCAAAAAGGAAAGTTTTAAGCCTAATCTTAAAAGTAGAGAGGGTGTCTGTCTCCCTGATCTGAATTGGGAGCTGGTTCCACAGGAGAGGAGCCTGAAAGCTGAAGGCTCTGCTTCCCATTCTACTCTTACAAACCCTAGGAACTACAAGTAAGCCTGCAGTCTGAGAGCAAAGCGCTCTATTGGGGTGATATGGTACTACGAGGTCCCTAAGATAAGATGGGACCTGATTATTCAAAACCTTATAAGTAAGAAGAAGAATTTTAAATTCTATTCTAGAATTAACAGGAAGCCAATGAAGAGAGGCCAATATGGGTGAGATATGCTCTCTCCTTCTAGTCCCCGTCAGTACTCTAGCTGCAGCATTTTGAATTAACTGAAGGCTTTTTAGGGAACTTTTAGGACAACCTGATAATAATGAATTACAATAGTCCAGCCTAGAGGAAATAAATGCATGAATTAGTTTTTCAGCATCACTCTGAGACAAGACCTTTCTGATTTTAGAGATATTGCGTAAATGCAAAAAAGCAGTCCTACATATTTGTTTAATATGCGCTTTGAATGACATATCCTGATCAAAAATGACTCCAAGATTTCTCACAGTATTACTAGAGGTCAGGGTAATGCCATCCAGAGTAAGGATCTGGTTAGACACCATGTTTCTAAGATTTGTGGGGCCAAGTACAATAACTTCAGATTTATCTGAGTTTAAAAGCAGGAAATTAGAGGTCATCCATGTCTTTATGTCTGTAAGACAATCCTGCAGTTTAGCTAATTGGTGTGTGTCCTCTGGCTTCATGGATAGATAAAGCTGGGTATCATCTGCGTAACAATGAAAATTTAAGCAATACCGTCTAATAATACTGCCTAAGGGAAGCATGTATAAAGTAAATAAAATTGGTCCTAGCACAGAACCTTGTGGAACTCCATAATTAACTTTAGTCTGTGAAGAAGATTCCCCATTTACATGAACAAATTGTAATCTATTAAACAAATATGATTCAAACCACCGCAAAGCAGTGCCTTTAATACCTATGGCATGCTCTAATCTCTGTAATAAAATTTTATGGTCAACAGTATCAAAAGCAGCACTGAGGTCTAACAGAACAAGCACAGAGATGAGTCCACTGTCCGAGGCCATAAGAAGATCATTTGTAACCTTCACTAATGCTGTTTCTGTACTATGATGAATTCTAAAACCTGACTGAAACTCTTCAAATAGACCATTCCTCTGCAGATGATCAGTTAGCTGTTTTACAACTACCCTTTCAAGAATCTTTGAGAGAAAAGGAAGGTTGGAGATTGGCCTATAATTAGCTAAGATAGCTGGGTCAAGTGATGGCTTTTTAAGTAATGGTTTAATTACTGCCACCTTAAAAGCCTGTGGTACATAGCCAACTAACAAAGATAGATTGATCATATTTAAGATCGAAGCATTAAATAATGGTAGGGCTTCCTTGAGCAGCCTGGTAGGAATGGGGTCTAATAAACATGTTGATAGTTTGGATGAAGTAACTAATGAAAATAACTCAGACAGAACAATCGGAGAGAAAGAGTCTAACCAAATACCGGCATCACTGAAAGCAGCCAAAGATAACGATACGTCTTTGGGATGGTTATGAGTAATTTTTTCTCTAATAGTTAAAATTTTGTTAGCAAAGAAAGTCATGAAGTCATTACTAGTTAAAGTTAATGGAATATTCAGCTCAATAGAGCTCTGACTCTTTGTCAGCCTGGCTACAGTGCTGAAAAGAAACCTGGGGTTGTTCTTATTTTCTTCAATTAGTGATGAGTAGAAAGATGTCCTAGCTTTATGGAGGGCTTTTTTATAGAGCAACAGACTCTTTTTCCAGGCTAAGTGAAGATCTTCTAAATTAGTGAGACGCCATTTCCTCTCCAACTTACGGGTTATCTGCTTTAAGCTACGAGTTTGTGAGTTATACCACGGAGTCAGACACTTCTGATTTAAAGCTCTCTTTTTCAGAGGAGCTACAGCATCCAAAGTTGTCTTCAATGAGGATGTAAAACTATTGACGAGATACTCTATCTCCCTTACAGAGTTTAGGTAGCTACTCTGCACTGTGTTGGTATATGGCATTAGAGAACATAAAGAAGGAATCATATCCTTAAACCTAGTTACAGCGCTTTCTGAAAGACTTCTAGTGTAATGAAACTTATTCCCCACTGCTGGGTAGTCCATCAGAGTAAATGTAAATGTTATTAAGAAATGATCAGACAGAAGGGAGTTTTCAGGGAATACTGTTAAGTCTTCTATTTCCATACCATAAGTCAGAACAAGATCTAAGATATGATTAAAGTGGTGGGTGGACTCATTTACTTTTTGAGCAAAGCCAATAGAGTCTAATAATAGATTAAATGCAGTGTTGAGGCTGTCATTCTCAGCATCTGAGTGGATGTTAAAATCGCCCACTATAATTATCTTATCTGAGCTAAGCACTAAGTCAGACAAAAGGTCTGAAAATTCACAGAGAAACTCACAGTAACGACCAGGTGGACGATAGATAATAACAAATAAAACTGGTTTTTGGGACTTCCAATTTGGATGGACAAGACTAAGAGACAAGCTTTCAAATGAATTAAAGCTCTGTCTGGGTTTCTGATTAATTAATAAGCTGGAATGGAAGATTGCTGCTAATCCTCCGCCCGGCCCGTGCTACGAGCATTCTGACAGTTAGTGTGACTCGGGGGTGTTGACTCATTTAAACTAACATATTCATCCTGCTGTAACCAGGTTTCTGTTAGGCAGAATAAATCAATATGTTGATCAATTATTATATAATTTACCAACAGGGACTTAGAAGAGAGAGACCTAATGTTTAATAGACCACATTTAACTGTTTTAGTCTGTGGTGCAGTTGAAGGTGCTATATTATTTTTTCTTTTTGAATTTTTATGCTTAAATAGATTTTTGCTGGTTATTGGTGGTCTGGGAGCAGGCACCGTCTCTACGGGGATGGGGTAATGAGGGGATGGCAGGGGGAGAGAAGCTGCAGAGAGGTGTGTAAGACTACAACTCTGCTTCCTGGTCCCAACCCTGGATAGTCACAGTTTGGAGGATTTAAGAAAATTGGCCAGATTTCTAGAAATGAGAGCTGCTCCATCCAAAGTGGGATGGATGCCGTCTCTCCTAACAAGACCAGGTTTTCCCCAGAAGCTTTGCCAATTATCTATGAAGCCCACCTCATTTTTTGGACACCACTCAGACAGCCAGCAATTCAAGGAGAACATGCGGCTAAACATGTCACTCCCGGTCCGATTGGGGAGGGGCCCAGAGAAAACTACAGAGTCCGACATTGTTTTTGCAAAGTTACACACCGATTTAATGTTAATTTTAGTGACCTCCGATTGGCGTAACCGAGTGTCATTACTGCCGACGTGAATTACAATCTTACCAAATTTACGCTTAGCCTTAGCCAGCAGTTTCAAATTTCCTTCAATGTCGCCTGCTCTGGCCCCCGGAAGACAATTGACTATGGTTGCTGGTGTCGCTAACTTCACATTTCTCAGAACAGAGTCGCCAATAACCAGAGTTTGATCCTCGGCGGATGTGTCGTCGAGTGGGGAAAAACGGTTAGAGATGTGAACGGGTTGACGGTGTACACGGGGCTTCTGTTTAGGGCTACGCTTCCTCCTCACAGTCACCCAGTCAGCCTTTCCCGACTGCTCGGGATCTGCCAGGGGGGAACTAACGGCGGCTAAGCTACCTTGGTCCGCACCGACTACAGGGGTCTGGCTAGCTGTAGAATTTTCCACGGTGCGGAGCCGAGTCTCCAATTCGCCCAGCCTGGCCTCCAAAGCTACGAATAAGCTACACTTATTACAAGTACCGTTACTGCTAAAGGAGGCCGAGGAATAACTAAACATTTCACACCCAGAGCAGAAAAGTACGGGAGAGACAGGAGAAGCCGCCATGCTAAATCGGCTAAGAGCTAGTAGCTACGCTACCTAGCAGATTCCTAAAAACACACAAAGTGAATAATGTGTAAATAATTTAGAGGTGATTCAGCAGAAGGAGTGCTTTAGTTAAGGCACCAGACAGGCCATGAAGCAGTACAGGTAACGCACGGCAACAGTGCTAAAAAATAAAATAAAAATCCACCAGACAGGCTGTGGAGCAGCACAGGTAACGCACGGCAACGGTGCTAAAAAAATAAAATAAAATAAAAATCCACCAGACAGGCTGTGGAGCAGCACAGGTAACGCACGGCAACAGTGCTAAAAAATAAAATAAAAATCCACCAGACAGGCCATGGAGCAGCACAAGTAACGCACGGCAACGGTGCTAAAAAATAAAATAAAATAAAAATCCACCAGACACGCTGTGGAGCAGCACAGGTAACGCACAGCAACAGTGCTAAAAAATAAAATAAAAATCCACCAGACAGGCCATGGAGCAGCACAAGTAACGCACGGCAACAGTGCTAAAAAATAAAATAAAAATGAAAGCGTTAGCAAGCTAGTTAGCTTGCTAAAAAAAAAAATTGATATGGCCAAAAAATTGAAAAAAGTGCTCCGTCGCGACGTTTCGACCGTTAGAGGTCTTCTTCAGGCGTTGGAGCACGGTGAAAAAGTCTTGAAAAAGACTGTTAGTTCAGAGTCCAAAGCAGCAGGTAGCAGTCTCTGTGTAAACAGTTCGGCGTTCGGTGCGGAAAGACACAGGAAGTCGGTGTAATCATCTGTACACAATGAAAATGATCCACCAAGACAAAATAATAAAAAATAATAATGTTACATGACTGTTTCTGACGTGCACCACCGTGCAGGAGAGAACAGCGCGCTTACACAGAGGCAGAAAATAGCAGCTTTGGCTACATACATGGCAGTAATTCAACTGTAAAAACCTCATGATACAGTCCACTGTTTGTTCTGCACAGCTGGCAGGAGTGAACTGGTTTTAAATAGCGGCAAGGTACATGTGACTGTGTGAACACATTAAAAAGCGAGCACAGGCAGCTGCAAGCAGATCTACGAACACGGAAAAAGGCTGAGTACACGCGCATTTCAGGCGTATTTAAATGAAACACAGTGCCACAATACGCAGCTCTGCGAATACGCCGGTGTGAAAGGTGCTTTACATGAAGTTCTGTGAGGATAATGTGTCAGAGAATAAGACTGAAAATATTCCCAAATAACAAACCCTGGGTGTCCAAACAATTGAAAATCTGTCTTAATGAAAAGAAGGTGGCCTTCTGCTCTGGTAATGTGCAATTAAGGCAGCAAAAAAAGGAGACAGCTGAGAGGGAACATACGAGGTCTATTAGAAAAGTATCCGACCTTATTATTTTTTTCAAAAACCATATGGATTTGAATCACGTGTGATTACATCAGACATGCGTGAACCCTCGTGGGCATGCGAGAGTTTTTTCACGCCTGTCGGTTACGTCATTCGCCTGGGGCAGTCTTTGAGTGAGGAGTCGTCCACCCTCTCATCGTTTTTTTCATTGTTTAGGAATGTCTCAGACTGCTGCTTTGTTTGATCAAAATTTTTCCAAAACTGAAAGGCACAACTGAGTGGACACCATTCGATAAATTCAGCTGGTTTTCGGTAAAAATTTTAACAGCTGATGAGAGATTTTGGTCTGGTAGTGTCGCCGTAAGGACGGCCCACGGCGCCTGATGGCGATCTGCGCTTCGAGGCGGCAGCGTCTCGCCGTTTCAAGTTGAAAACTTCCACATTTCAGGCTCTGTTGATCCAGTAAGTCGTCAGAGAACAGAGAACTTTCAGAAGAAGTCGGCATGAGGAGTTTATTCGGACATTCCATTGTTAACGGACATTTTGTAATGAAAGAACGTGCAGGCAGAGTCGCATGTCGGGCCGGACCCGACCGCGGGGGGTCGCGACAGGAAAAACACCTCCGTTGGAAACCTTAACGGACAAGTTGGAACATGCCCAAGCTGTTAAACAATTTCTCAGTTACTCACTTGTTGAAAGCCATCAAAAGCCGCCTGAATTTTACAAATGGTTTTCAACACGGAGGTGTTTTTCCTGTCGCGGCGCACACAGATTCGCCGAGTCGTCACGGAAACGACTCGGCGAATGTGCGCGCACGTCTTTCATTACAAAATGTCCTTAAACAGTGGAGTGTCCGCATAAAGTCCTCATGCCGGCCTCTTCTGAATCTTCTCTGTTCTCTCACGACGTCCTGGGTGAATTAAGCCTTAAATTAGGATGTTTTCAGGTCGAAACAGGCCGACGACGGCGCCTGGAAGCGCTGCACGACGTCCCGCTCTGTGGGAAGTCCTTACACCGACAGAAACACCCCATAATCTCTCATCAGCTGTTAAACTTTTCACCAAAAACCAGCTGAATTTCTCGAATAGTGTCCACTCGGATATTCCTCACAGGTCCAGAAAAAATTTTGATAAAGCAACGCGCGCCGTCTCGAGCAGCGTGTGAAACAAAGGAATTCAGCCGAGAGGGCGGGACCACATCTCACTCAAGGCCTGCCCACAGGGAAATGACGTCACTGACACGCATGAAAAAAAACGCATGCACACGAGGGTTCAAGCATGATTGGTGTAATCGCATGTCATTCAAATCCATATAGTTTCTTTTTATAAAACTGCCGGTTAGTTTTATAAGATACCTCGTATTTAAGGCAAAAACTGAGTACAAGAATAAAGTAGAAAGTACATTTTTCAGTGGCAACATAAAACAAGCCTGGGAAGGTCTAAATACACTGATGGGCAAATCCAGTAAGAAATGTGATGCTCCTACAAGCATCGATCAATGTTTTGTTGATGAGTTAAAGCAGTTATTCTGTAGATTTGATAAAGTGGATGATAAACAGGACTGTGATGAGATCTGTAAAGTCTCCCTGCAGGAGCACCCACAGCCGTCACTGAGGATGTCACGGCTAAAAGTCTGTTTAAACTGAAGCCAAACAAGCCCACTGAAGCCCGTTACTCAAAGACTGAGCTCCTCAATTCAAAGGAGTCCTCTCCAGACTCTAATTCCCTCCTTGTCACAGGACTGCCCAAATCCTGGAAATTCTCCATAATAAAGCTGATCCTAAAAAAGCCAGGAGCAAGCAAACCTGAAGATCTTCGGCCCATTGACATAACCTCCATATTATGTAAAACTATGGAAAGAGTTTGAGTTGACCTCCGGTGACCCTCTGCAGCTGGCCTATAAGAGGGACAGAGGTACTGATGGACATGATGTCAAAGCAGCGTCCGCTTGTTAAAGCACACGCTCGGGTTTTGTTTGTAGACTTCAGTGCAGCTTTTAACTCTATGAAATGACACGTTCTTCTGAAAAGGCTGATTTAAATGTTGAAAAGGGCCTGATGCTCTGGATCAGAGACTTTCTGTCCTGTCGCCCTCAAAGGGTCTGTCCTAACAACATTCTGTCACTCATCAGCACTGGCTGCCCACAGGGTGGCGTCCTTTCACCGTTACTCTTCTCTCTTTTTACAAACAAATTTGCAGTGAATGACAAACTTTAAAGTGATTAAATATGTGGATGACACAGCCCTAGTCGGCCTGCTACAGGACTCTGAGTCCTCTGGCGAAGCCTCCTATCTCGCTCACACTAAGGCTCTTGAAGCTTGGTGTCTCAACAGCCAGCTGGAAATCAATGTGTCTAAGACAAAGGAGCTTGTTTTTCACACAAAGCAAGAACTGACTGTGCAGCCAGTTTCACTCGATCGCCAGCTTGTTGAAACGGTTGAAACTTTTAAATATTTCGGTACAGTTCTCGACAGTCACTTGAGCTTCTCTGAAAACACTGATTTTATCTTTAAGAAATGTTCACAGCAACTCAGTCTGCTTAGAAGATGAAGCTGTCTTGGTGTCAATCTGCAGATTTTAGAGCCTGTGTGTTCTGCACATATTGAGAGTATTTTAACATTTCATCTTTGTGTTTGGTCACTTGAGTTGTAAATGTAAAGACAAATTAAACAGAATTGTAAAACCATATTCACAGTGAGAGGACAAGGAGGAGCTCAGAGAGTCCTGACAGACAGATCTCATCCTCTGTCCTGTCAGTTTGAGCTCCTGAAGTCTGGGAGGCGCTACAGAGCTCCTCTGGCCAAAGGTTCTTTTAAAAAAAAAATCTTTTATACCAAATGGCGTCACCATAATGAACTCAAAAAAGTGACCACTCCACAGATAAAACCTGAACTGCTTTACTTGCATTTTATTTATCTTACTAGGTCTTATACTACTTCTTCCTTTATTCCTACACTTTTATTATATCTTATCTTTGTTTTACTGGATTTATTATATATTTTTATGCATGACAATGTCTGTATTTTAGTGTTGTGTTTTTTGTGCTGGTGAGCCAAAGACAATGTTCCACCTCGGTGGACAAAAAAAGAATTATTCTATTCTAAACCACACCACACTGCAATATTCCATTTTCCCCATGAAGACAGTTTACACGCCGCCGTCGTCCTACAGATTTGCTGTTTAACCATGATGGCTAGTGGACACACTGAGTGAGGCGGCGCTCTTATTTGAACACAGTTCACCTCCTCAGGCCTCCTCATGTTTTTGGCAAATGCATATGTGCTGCTTAATCGCGTCACCAAGCGGCGCTTTGATTCACTGTGAGAACACATCCAGGAAAAGGTCCAATCAGGACTCTTGTCTCTTGTGACAAACAGGGCCTGTTTACCAAAAGAAATGAAACACATGGTTCGTCCACAAGCCGTGGCCCCGAGCATAACCCCCCACCCTTCGTATTTACACTGATCTCAAAAACGTTTCCCAGAGAGACAAAAAAAAAAAAAAAAAGAAAGCAGACAGAAACACACAAAGCACAGAGGCGCACTGCCATTTACACACTGAACAGTTTGTGTGCGGTCAGATCTGTTGCTTGCTGGCTGCAGTAGTGATGCCACGCCCCTTTCCAAAACATTCAAAGATTTTCCAAAAGTGCTCAGACCACCCACAGAGTCAATAAATGGGGGGGTACCTGTGGATGTAGAGCTCTCTGTTGTTGGGCAGGTCGTAGTTGATGATCAGAGACACCTGGGGGACGTCCAAACCTCGAGCCCAAACGTCCGTGGAGATCAACACGCGGCTACAAACACACACACAGTACATCACGTGACTCGACAGCAGTTGGCGATTGGTCCACGGGGCGGGGCGTGGTTTTACAGGATCAGGCCTGGGATCTCATGGCGACCACAGGCCAACCATTACCTGGCTCCAGATCGGAACTCCTTCATGATGGACTCCCTTTCCTTCTGGGGCATGTCTCCATGCATGGATGACACGGTGAAGTTCGCCTCCCTCATCTTCTCAGTCAGCCAGTCAACCTGAACACAGACTCACACACTCAGCTTCCCACAAGGCTTTGCTGCTGCAGCTTCACTGACAACCTTCAAGTCACCCTCCTCAGTGTGCCGCTCTCGTTGGAGTGGCAACACCCACAATGTGTCTCTTTGTCCCAGATTGATCTCTTTCAGTGTAGCTTCTTGTTCTAACTTTAACACCAAGTTTTTTTGGAGTAGGGAGATGAAAATTGGTACACGTGTGACTTGCATAGACGTACAAAAACGTCTCTTGCACCATTGGTCTACTCTAAACAGGAAGCCAGCCATTTTGAATTTTCTTCTCATTCTGGCACACGTATTTGAACAAACTCCTAGGGATTTTGTCCAATGCACTTCAAATTTCTTTCACAGCATCCAGAGATGATACTGATCAGAAGTTATCAAAAGCTTTTCTCTATGTCGAAGGGTGTGGCTGCTATGGCGCCGCAATTTTGACTAGGGATGGGTATTGATAAGATTTTATCGATATCGATGCCATTATCGATTCTGCTTATCGATCTG
Source organism: Thalassophryne amazonica (assembly GCF_902500255.1). Classification (NCBI taxonomy): domain Eukaryota; kingdom Metazoa; phylum Chordata; class Actinopteri; order Batrachoidiformes; family Batrachoididae; genus Thalassophryne; species Thalassophryne amazonica. The sequence goes on along the minus strand of NC_047117.1, from coordinate 670,851 downwards.
ATTCCTTATCGATTACCTTATCGATACCTCGTGAATTTTGTACTAAAAGTAGGCTTTACAGGTTTTCTATGTATTTCCTTGAGTCTTAAAGTAAATAAATATGAAATTAGTCACTGTATCCTTGATCTCTGGACATAAATAAAAATAAACAAAACTGTGTTTCGCTTTGAAGTTATTAATTCAGACTGGACTCTATCGTTCTATCTTGACTTGTCAGAGAGCCGCGCAACGTTTGGAGCTGTGTGAACAGAACGGAGGATGATTCTTGTTTCTTTCTCGCAAGGAGACAGGAGTCCCAGTTAGTAACTTTAATCCGCACAAAAGTGAATCACAACTCATATTCAGGGATGAAAGTGGTGAAAAACAAAAAAAGCTGAAACCCAAAATTACCCCCCAACACCACCTGCAGGAAAATGTTTCAATTCTAGAAGCTCTGAAATGCAATCTGGGACTATTCCAGACAATAAACTGGAGTGAGTGCTAGGGGTGTCGGAAAAAATCGATTCACGTCCAAATCGCGATTCTTATTTATTACAATTCAGAATAGATCCAAAATGTCCAAGAATCGATTTTTTAAAAGCATTTTTTAAACATAATCTTACTTACTCGCTGCGTGTACTGTTTGTCAGGCAACGGCTTCCGTATTACAGCATCTCCGCGAGGGTGGTCCGGCGTGATTCAAACACTCGTGAGCTGCAGAGTTCAGTGGCTGTAGCTTAGCATGGCGGACGAAGCGCTAATTCAGCCAGCACCGTCTTTGCTGAAGGCAAATGTTTGGGCGCATTCTGGATTTTATTATTTGCTGCGTAAGAAGGAGCTTGACATGACTTACGCAGTGTGCAGAATCTGCGAAATGAAAGTCAAGTACTTCGGAAACACTTCAACTCCGCAAGCCCACATGCTACGCTATGACCCGGAGCTAAAAGGAGCGGAGCAGCATTATCTGCCGACCAGCGCTTCACAAACCTGCCAGCCAACTCCGAATGAGCAAAGCAGATAAGTAAATTTACATCTAGAATCACTTGATTAACCTTGTAAAGCTGCATTTCCTTGAATGTAAACATTTTGTAATATAACTATTTCTCACAGCTCTTTGAATCGAAAATCAATTCTGAATCGAATTGTCACCCCAAGAATCGGAATCGAATTGAATCGTGAGTTGTTGTACGATTCACATCCCTAGTGAGTGCAGCATCCATTTAGGTGAGAGGAAAAAAAAATATATATATACAACTTTCCTTATTCAAATTCATTCCAGTAGTATTCTGCTCTTACTAGGATGCAGCAGTTTGGCAGATAGTTCTGGAGGAAATCACTGAAGAAATTAACAAACTGAAAATATGGTTTGACCGAAACAAACTGTCATTAAACTTAAACAGGGATGAAATGGAGGTGTGAGAGTCACTCGGTGTTCACAGGAAACATTTATTTATTTCTGTATGTATTTAAGTATTTATTTATATTCATTGTTAGTTGCTATTATATATTTTCTGTTGTGTTTCTATTCAGGTTCTTTTTGTCTCTTTCTCTAAAATTGTATATAATAATCATTAGATTATTAATATATAAGCAAAAATAAATTTAAGGAATATTACAATTTGAAAACAAATGCACCCGAACGTGATGACGGCTGCAATTGCTAAATGCTAACTTTTAACATTGAAAATGCCATAGACATGCTAACACGTTAGCGTCGCTCCCGTTTTTAAGTTATAAAATACATCTATCAACTGTTTCAGAAGACCATAACAGGTCGGTTTAACATAGAAAAGGTAAATAATACTCACAGACGTATGCTCTTTAGGGTTTTAGCGGGGGAAAATTAAGCGAAAGAAAGAAATAAACAAAGCAACCGATCGAAGCATTGCTTCAATCTGCGAACCACTGCTTCGATTGGTTCAAGGTTCAAAGCAAAGCCATGCCGCAGAAAAGTTGATTAAGGTCCCGCTGCAGGGTCTGTAATCAATGTAGAGAAATGATCATTTTGCTGACAAACACCCGCCAAAACAACGGCCACTCTGAAGGACCGAAACAGAATCGTTAAGCACAAAGCTTATTGATGTCATGGAAGACATACAGGGGGGCGTCATTTGCTGCTATCGACAGATCTGTGTGTGGTCTTCGGAGTGACATTGCATCAGAATTTTGGCTCTCTGTTGGGACTGTTTACACAGAGACTGCTACCTGCTGCTTTGGACTTGAACTAACAGTCTTTTTCAAGACTTTTTTACTTATTTACTTTTTTACCTTTTTACTCTTTTTTTTAACTTTTTTACTGTGCTCCAACGCCTAAGGAAGACCTCTAACGGTCGAAACATCGCGACGGAGCACTTTTATCAGCTAACTTTCATCAGCGTTGGCAAGCTAACTAGCTTGCTAACGCTTTTGTTTTTATTTATTTATTTATTTTTTTTTAGCACTGTTGTCGTGCGTTACCTGTGCTGCTCCACAGCGTGTTTAGTCGATTTTTATTTTATTTTAGCACCGTTGTCGTGCGTTCGCTGTTGTTGTGCGTTACCTGTGCTGCTTCATGGCCTGTTTGGTGCCTTAATTAAGGCACTCCTTCTGCTGAATCACCTCTAAATTATTTACACATTATTCACTTTGTGTGTTTTTAGGAATCTGCTAGGTTGCGTAGCTACTAGCTCTTAGCCGATTTAGCATGGCGGCTTCTCCTGTCTCTCCCGTACTTTTCTGCTCTGGGTGTGAAATGTTTAGTTATTCCTCGGCCTCCTTTAGCAGTAACGGTACTTGTAATAAGTGCAGCTTATTCGTAGCTTTGGAGGCCAGGCTGGGCGAATTGGAGACTCGGCTCCGCACCGTGGAAAATTCTACAGCTAGCCAGGCCCCTGTAGTCGGTGCGGACCAAGGTAGCTTAGCCGCCGTTAGTTCCCCCCTGGCAGATCCCGGGCAGTCGGGAAAGCAGGCTGACTGGGTGACTGTGAGGAGGAAGCGTAGCCCTACACAGAAGCCCCGTGTACACCGCCAACCCGTTCACATCTCTAACCGTTTTTCCCCACTCGACGATACACTCGCCGAGGATCAAACTCTGGTTATTGGCGACTCTGTTTTGAGAAATGTGAAGTTAGCGACACCAGCAACCATTGTCAATTGTCTTCCGGGGGCCAGAGCAGGCGACATCGAAGGACATTTGAAATTGCTGGCTAAGGCTAAGCGTAAATTTGGTAAGATTGTAATTCACGTCGGCAGTAATGACACTCGGTTACGCCAATCGGAGGTCACTAAAATTAACATTAAATCGGTGTGTAACTTTGCAAAAACAATGTCGGACTCTGTTGTTTTCTCTGGGCCCCTCCCAATCAGACCGGGAGTGACATGTTTAGCCGCATGTTCTCCTTGAATTGCTGGCTGTCTGAGTGGTGTCCAAAAAATGAGGTGGGCTTCATTGATAATTGGCAAAGCTTCTGGGGAAAACCTGGTCTTGTTAGGAGAGACGGCATCCATCCCACTTTAGATGGAGCAGTTCTCATTTCTAGAAATCTGGCCAATTTTCTTGGATCCTCCAAACTGTGACTGTCCAGCGTGGGGACCAGGAGTCAGAGCTGTGGTCTTATACACCTCTCTGCAGCTTCTCTCCCCCTGCCATCCCTCATTACCCCATCCCGTAGAGACGGTGCCTGCTCCCAGACCACCAGTAACCAGCAAAAATCTATTTAAGCATAAAAATTCAAAAAGAAAAATAATATAGCACCTTCAATTGCACCACAGACTAAAACAGTTAAATGTGGTCTATTAAACATTAGGTCTCTCTCTTCTAAGTCCTGTTAGTAAATGATATAATAATTGATCAACGTATTGATTTATTCTGCCTAACAGAAACCTGGTTACATCAGGATGAATATGTTAGCTTAAATGAGTCAACACCCCCGAGTCACACTAACTGTCAGAATGCTCGTAGCACGGGCCGTGGCGGAGGATTAGCAGCAATCTTCCATTCCAGCTTATTAATTAATCAAAAACCTAGACAGAGCTTTAATTCATTTGAAAGCTTGTCTCTTAGTCTTGTCCATCCAAATTGGAAGTCCCAAAAAAACAGTTTTATTTGTTATCTATCGTCCACCTGGTCGTTACTGTGAGTTTCTCTGTGAATTTTCAGACCTTTTGTCTGACTTAGTGCTTAGCTCAGATAAGATAATTATAGTGGGCGATTTTAACATCCACACAGATGCTGAGAATGACAGCCTCAACACTGCATTTAATCTATTATTAGACTCTATCGGCTTTGCTCAAAAAGTAAATGAGTCCACCCACCACTTTAATCATATCTTAGATCTTGTTCTGACTTATGGTATGGAAATAGAAGACTTAACAGTATTCCCTGAAAACTCCCTTCTGTCTGATCATTTCTTAATAACATTTACATTTACTCTGATGGACTACCCAGCAGTGGGGAATAAGTTTCATTACACTAGAAGTCTTTCAGAAAGCGCTGTAACTAGGTTTAAGGATATGATCCTTCTTATGTTCTCTAATGTCATATACCAACACAGAGCAGAGTAGCTACCTAAACTCTGTAAGGGAGTTAGAGTATCTCGTCATAGTTTTACATCCTCTTTGAAGACAACTTTGGATGCTGTAGCTCCTCTGAAAAAGAGAGCTTTAAATCAGAAATGTCTGACTCCGTGGTATAACTCACAAACATCGTAGCTTAAAGCAGATAACCCGTAAGTTGGAGAGGAAATGGCGTCTCACTAATTTAGAAGATCTTCACTTAGCCTGGAAAAAGAGTTTGTCGCTCTATAAAAAAGCCCTCCGTAAAGCTAGGACATCTTTCTACTCATCACTAATTGAAGAAAATAAGAACAACCCCAGGTTTCTTTTCAGCACTGTAGCCAGGCTGACAAAGAGTCAGAGCTCTATTGAGCTGAGTATTCCATTAACTTTAACTAGTAATGACTTCATGACTTTCTTTGCTAACAAAATTTTGACTATTAGAGAAAAAATTACTCATAACCATCCCAAAGATGTATCGTTATCTTTGGCTGCTTTCAGTGATGCCGGTATTTGGTTAGACTCTTTCTCTCCGATTGTTCTGTCTGAGTTATTTTCATTAGTTACTTCATCCAACCATCAACATGTTTATTAGACCCCATTCCTGCCAGGCTGCTCAAGGAAGTCCTACCATTATTTAATGCTTCAATCTTAAATATGATCAATCTATCTTTGTTAGTTGGTTATGTACCACAGGCTTTTAAGGTGGCAGTAATTAAAACCATTACTTAAAAAGCCATCACTTGACCCAGCTATCTTAGCTATTATAGGCCAATCTCCAACCTTCCTTTTCTCTCAAAGATTCTTGAGAGGGTAGTTGTAAAACAGCTAACTGATCACCTGCAGAGGAATGGTCTATTTGAAGAGTTTCAGTCAGGTTTTAGAATTCATCATAGTACAGAAACAGCATTAGTGAAGGTTACAAATGATCTTCTTATGGCTTCGGACAGTGGACTTATCTCTGTGCTTGTTCTGTTGGACCTCAGTGCTGCTTTGATACTGTTGACCATAAAATTTTATTACAGAGATTAGAGCATGTCATAGGTATTAAAGGCACTGCGCTGCGGTGGTTTGAAATCATATTTGTCTAATAGATTACAGTTGTTCATGTAAATGGGTGAATCTTCTTCACAGACTAAAGTTAATTATGGAGTTCCACAAGGTTCTGTGCTAGGACCAATTTTATTCACTTATACATGCTTCCCTTAGGCAGTATTATTAGACGGTATTGCTTAAATTTTCATTGTTACGCAGATGATACCCAGCTTTATCTATCCATGAAGCCAGAGGATTCGCACCAATTAGCTAAACTGCAGGATTGTCTTACAGACATAAAGACATGGATGACCTCTAATTTCCTGCTTTTAAACTCAGATAAAACTGAAGTTATTGTACTTGGCCCCACAAATCTTAGAAGCATGGTGTCTAAACAGATCGTTACTCTGGATGGCATTTCCCTGATCTCTAGTAATACTGTGAGAAATCTTGGAGTCATTTTTGATCAGGATATGTCATTCAAAGCGCATATTAAACAAATATGTAGGACTGCCTTTTTGCATTTACGCAATATTTCTAAAATCAGAAAGGTCTTGTCTCAGAGTGATGCTGAAAAACTAATTCATGCATTTATTTCCTCTAGGCTGGACTATTGTAATTCATTATTATCAGGTTGTCCTAAAAGTTCCCTAAAAAGCCTTCAGTTGGTTCAGAATGCTGCAGCTAGAGTCTGACGGGGACTAGCAGGAGAGAGCATATCTCACCCGTGTTGGCCTCTCTTCATTGGCTTCCTGTTAATTCTAGAATAGAATTTAAAATTCCTTCGTCTTACTTATAGGTTTTGAATAATCAGGTCCCATCTTATCTTAGGACCCTCGTAGTACCATAGTTAACCACCATTAGAGCGCTTCGCTCTCAGAACTGCGGGCTTACTTGTAGTTCCTAGGGTTTGTAAGAGTAGAATGGGAGGCAGAGCCTTCAGCTTTCAGGCTCCTCTCCTGTGGAACCAGCTCCCAATTCAGATCAGGGAGACAGATACCCTCTCTACTTTAAGATTAGGCTTAAAACTTTCCTTTTCGCTAAGGCTTATAGTTAGGGCTGGATCGGGTGACCCTGGACCATCCCTTGGTTATGCTGCTGTTAGACGTAGATTGTGGGGGGGTTCCCATGATGCATTGTTTCTTTCTCTTTTTGCTCCGTATGCATCACTCTGGCATTTAATCATTAGTGATCGATCTCTGCCCCCCTTCACGGCATGTCTTTTTCCTGTTTTTTTTCCCTCAGCCCCAACCAGTCTCAGCAGAAGACTGCCCCTCCCTGAGCCTGGTTCTGCTGGAGGTTTCTTCCTGTTAAAAGGGAGTTTTTCCTTCCCACTGTGAGCCAAGTGCTTGCTCATAGGGGGTCGTTTTGACCGTTGGGGTTTTTTTATAATTATTGTATGGCCTTGCCTTACAATATGGAGCGCCTTGGGGCAACTGTTTGTTGTGATTGGCGCTATATAAGAAAAAGTTGATTGATTGATTGATCATTTCTTAACGATACCCGAAAGGAACCGGTTCTCAATACCCATCCCCTAATTTTGACCCTTTGCCATGGAACACTCAAGTCATGATAACTCCTTCATGCTTTGCCTGATTGCTTGAAACTTCACATGTGATGGACAGTTGGCCTCTGAACACACCTGGCCCTCTGTTTTGTGTTCTGAGCGCCCCCTAATGATGAACAATCGACCGCTCATAAATCCTTCATGCTTTTACCAGATTGACTTGAAACTTCACATGTGTAATGAGTGTCAGCCCCTTACCACAACTTGCCCCTGTTTGTACACTGAGTGCACCCCTAGTGGATGAACTATGAACATGTCATAACCCCTTCATGCCATTGTGTGATTTGCTTGAAATTTGAGCTGTGTGATGAGTGGTGCCCCCCTGTACGCACATGTCCACATCTGGTCACAAGGGGATGCGCTGGCCTCGGTAGGCGGTCGCGTGGAACGAGGGGCCCGATATGACTGCTTGCAGTCCTAGTTGTTATTGTTTTTGGTGTTGTGCAGTGAGTTTGTCTGGTGGGTTTTTTTTTTTTTAATTTATACTGTCTCTGTTGGAAGTGTGCATATTATATATGGGGGTGTTTGTGCACTTTGTTGTGTCAGAACCTTTCGCTTGTGTTGCAGAAGATGACAGCCTGTGTTATGGTCAGAGTATCGTAGAGGTAACACAATGTGTCAAACTTCACTCCTCTCTCTCCACTGCCACGAAAACTGCTTTATCCCTCCAGAGTCAACTCATCACTGCAGGTGAGAGACGGAGACACACAGACAGACATTTAGCATTATTCTAAAATCACACAATACACCGAGTTACAAAAACAAACACACATTCTGGACCTGAGCACAGGGACACACGGGGTCCACGCCCCTGACCCCAATCACCTTCAGGCCTCGTTGGGATGATGCAACTTTAGGGACGTGACCTGACCTTCAGAGCTCGGCGAGCGATGGCCTCAAAAGGACAAATTTTAGGCAGAGACTTTGGTACTTTTTCAGCATGTCCAATGGCTCACAGGACGGCCTTCTCTGCAACCTACAGCTATCAAAGTTCACTTCAGATCATTGACTCCGCTTTCAACAGGGATGAAAGTGGTGAAACACCCACACATACACAAAAAAGCTGAAACCCAACCCCCCCCCCCTTTTTTTTTTTTTTTTAATTCTAGAAGCTCTGAAATGCAATCTGGGGCTACTCTAGACCAATAAAATGCAGTGTGAGTCCAGCAATCCATTTCAGTGAGAATAAACCCAGGTCGTCTTATTCAAAATCACTCCTCCAGTAGCAGTAGTTTGGGACTCCGGCGAGGGGCGGTTGCATCTCCTCCTCTCTCCTCCTGTTTGTTGCTATCTCTGCCTCAACCTTCAAAGTCCCAACTTCACCAGACTGAGAATTCTTCGAACTGCATTCAGAATAACCACAGAATTGATCAGCTGGTCTCAACGCTATTGACACCATCTTTTCAACAAGGAATCAGGATGGAGGGACCCTGCGTGCCCAGAACGAACCTATCCTGCAGGCTACGTTCTCGACACCTGGAAGAATTGGCGCGTAGCATGCTTGGTGCCACTCTCGGTGGAAAATGTCGAGGATTGTTCCTATTTGTTGTCGTGGTAGGAGGGCTTCTGCTACTAGGATTAGGCACTGCACTGACCTACCGGAAAACTGGCAAGACGGCTGCCATCAAAACCACAATCCCACATCTGTCCATCATAATTACCAAGGTTGGCAAGGCTGTACAATCTCACACTGCATTAACTTTTGAACTTAAACGCAAGATGGAAACCATCTCAGAGCAGTTGTCTGCCCTGCAAAGGAACTGATGTTGGAAACCAGTGAATATTTACACAGTTGGATCTGGACAGTTAAGAGAAGCCATATTGTAATTCTGTTTGTCTGCTTAAACCAAATACCTTTTCTGCATACACGCCACAAATGGAGTCACTTGAGGTATGCTAAAGCACATTTGGACAAGCCAGCTTAATTTTGGAATAAGGTGCTGTGGTCTGATGAAACTAAAATTGAGTTATTTGGACATAAGGGGCTGTATGCATGGCTGAAAAAGAATACAGCATTCCAAGAAAACACTTGCTACCTACAGTAAAATTTGGAGGTGGTTCCATCATGCTGTGGGGCTGTGTGGCCAGTGCAGGTACTGGGAATCTTGCTAAAGTTGAGGGTCACATGGATTCCAGTTAATATCACCAGATTCTTGAGAACAATGTTCATGAATCAGTGACAAAATTGAAGTTGCTCCGGGGCTGGATCTGGCTGGATTCAACAAAACAACGACCCTAAACACTGCTCAAACTCTACTAAGGCATTCATGCAGAGGAACAACGTTGTGGAATGGCCATCTCAGTCCCCAGACCTGAATATTATTGAAAATTTGTGGTGTGATTTTAAGTGGGCTGTCCATGCTCAGAAACCAACAAACCTGAGATGTTTTGTAAAGAAGAATGGTCCAAAATACCTTCAACCAGAATCCAGACTCTCATTGGAAGCTATAGGAGAGTTTAGAGGCTGTTATTTCTACAAAAGGAGGATCTACTGAATATTGATGTATTTTTTCTGTTGGGGGCCCAAATTTATGCACCTGCCTAATTTTGTTTGAACAATTATTGCACACTTTCTGTAAATCCTAGAAACTTCATTTCACTTCTTAAATATCACTATGTTTGTCTGCTATATGATATACTTAACTGAAATTTCTGATCCAAACAACCAATGATTGATAAAGGACAATCATGAAAATCATCAGGGGGGCCCAAATCTTTACATACAACTGTAGATGGGATGTAAATTGAATGGGTTAATGAAAATAAGTTGCCTGGGGTAATAAAAGATGAGTAAATCATTTGGAAACAACACATCACATACAAAGCAAATTCTCAAGAAGCATTTCAGTTTATATAAAAAAAAAAAAAGAATCACTTCTTCACAAATCACTGCACTTATTTCTTTTGTTATGTTCAAAATAAACCTTCAAATAGTTCAACAGTGAACATCCAGGAGTCACCACGTACATTTGAGATGTTCACTGTGAGGATCACTGTGAAACTATGGCTGTCACGATTAGGAATTTCTGGAGACGATTAATTGTCAGACAAATAATTGCGATTGTTGAATATATTGTCTAACCCAGAAATGCTGAAGGCTCTGGATGTGGAGGGACTGTCTTGGATGAGATGTCTCTTCAATACTGCGTTGAGGTCTGGGACAGTGCCTAAGGAGTGGCAAACTGGGGTGGTGGTCCCCATATTTAAGAAGGGGGACCAGAGAGTGAGTGCCAACTACAGGGGCATCACACTACTCAGCCTCCCTGGTAAAGTCTACTCCAGGGTGCTGGAAAGGAGGGTTCGGCCGATAGTCGCACCTCTTGATTGAAGAGAAACACTGCAAGTTCCGTCCTGGTCATGGAACAACTGACCAGCTCTTTACTTTCACAAGGATCCTGGAGGGGGACCTGGGAGTATGCCCACCCAGTCTACATGTGTTTTGTGGACTTGGAGAAGGCGTATGATCGGGTACTCCGGGATATACTGTGGGAGTATGGAGTGAGGGGGTCCCTTCTCAGGGCCATCCAATCTCTATACTCACAAAGTGAGAGCTGTGTTCGGGTGCTCGGTAGTAAGTCAGACTTGTTTCCGGTGGAGGTTTGCCTCCGCCAGGGCTGCACCTTATCACCAATCCTGTTCATGATATTCATCGACAGGATATTGAGGTCTAGTTAGGGGAGGAGGATTTCAAGTTTGGTGGGCTCAGAGTGTCATCACTGCTTTTTGCAGATGATGTGGTCCTGTTGGCTTCATCGGCCTGTGACCTCCAACACTCACTGGATCAGTTCGCAGCCGAATGTAAAGGGGCTGGGATGAGGATCAGCACCTCTAAATCTGAGGCCATGGTTCTCAGCAGGAAACCGATGGATTGCCTACTCCGGGTAGGGAATACGGCCTTGCCCCAAGTAAAGGAGTTCAAGTACCTCGGGGTCTTGTTCACAAGTGAGTGGACAATGGAGCGTGAGATTGGCCGGAGTCGGCGCAGCAGGGGCGGTATTGCATTTGCTCTACCGCACTGATGAAAAGGGAGCTGACCCAAAAGGCAAAGCTCTTGATCTGCTGGTCAATCTTCATTCCTACCCTCACCTATGGTCATGAGTGTTGGGCCATGACCGAAAGAACTAGATCACGGGTACAAGCGGCCAAAATGGGCTTCCACAGGAGGGTGGCTGACAAGCTCGGTCATCCGTGGGGAGCTCGGAGTAGAGTCGCTGCTCCTTCGCGTTGAAAGGAGCCAGCTGAGGTGGTCCAGGCATCTGGTAAGGATGCCTCCTGGGCGCCTCCCAAGGGAGGGGTTCCAGGCACGTCCATCTAGGAGGAGACCCCAGGGAAGACCCAGGACTAGGTGGAGAGATTATATCTCCACAATGGCCTGGAAACGCTCCGGGATCCGCCAGTCAGAGGTGGTCAATGTGGCCTGGGAAAGGGAAGTCTGGAGTTCCCTGCTGGAACTGTTGCCCCCGCGACCCAAACCCAGAAAAGCGGTTGAAGATGAATGAATGAATGAATATATTGTCTATTTTTTTCCCTTTATATTCTACTATCGTAGTATAATTAGCTTTAATGATACACATTCTGTGCTCTACACTTTAATGAATAAGAGCAATTTAACGTTTTGAATGTCAAGAAATAGACAAAGACATTAGTATCTTCTCCATTCCTTAAGAGGATTTATTGTGATCAATCTGCTGCATCAGGGCAAACACTGAAGCAAACTCATATTCACCAAGAGCCAGTTGACTGGATGCACCAGCTGCTGATGCATCAGCTGGCGATTGTGCTGGTGTGGTCTTCCCAAGTTCAGCGTATTGCTGTGGGTGGTGGGTCTGTAGACGTTTCAGATTTGTTGCCTTAGCGCTTTTGACCAGCACTTACTACGGCGAAGTTTACATATCACTTCCTCCAGGTTACTGGGCTCTCCCTTATCGTTAGGCTTAAAACTGAAATGCTTCCACAGCTGTGCCATGGTGCGTGGCTTTGGAACCAGAACCTCCTCACCCTCCATGTTATATCCTAGCCTCGCTAACTTCCGACCAAGACGAGAGGGAAATGGAGTAAGTGAGTGAGGCTGCGATGCTGCAGCACGATGACATCAGATTCTGAGTCGTTTTATGCAACTTTGTGGATAAAATAAATAATTCATGGTAATCACAAATATGAAAATCATGACTGGCAAATACTGTAATAATTGTGTCTGCCCTATGTGAAACTACAATATATAAATAAAAAAAATTACAATTAGGGATGGGTATCGAGAACCGGTTCCTTTCGGGTATCGTTAAGAAATGATTCGATCCACCGACATCAATAAGCTTTGTGCTTAACGATTCTGTTATCGGTCCTTCAGAGTGGCCGTTGTTTTGGAAGGTGTTTGTCAGGAAAATGATCATTTCTCTACAATGATTACAGACCCTGCAGCAGATCTGTAACCAACTTTTCTGCAGCGCGGCTTTGCTTTGAACCTTGAACAAATCGAAGCAGTGGGTTGCAGATTGAAGCAATGCTTCGATCTATTGCTTCATTTATTTATTTATTTCGCTTAATTTTCCCCCGCTAAAACCCTAAAGAGCATACATCTGTGAGTATTATTTACCTTTTCTATGTTAAACCGACCTGTTATAGTCTTCTAAAACAGTTGCTAGATGTATTTTCTAACTTAAAAACGGGAGCGATGCTAACGCGTTAGCATGTCTATGGCATTTTCAGTGTTAAAAGTTAGCATATAGCAGTTGCAGCTGTCATCACGTTCGGGTGCATTTGTTTTCAAATTGTAATATTTCTTAAATTATTATATACAATTTTCAAGAAAGAGACAAAAAGAACCTGAATAGAAACAACAGAAATATAAAAGCAACTAACAATGAACATAAATAAATAAGTGTTTCCTGTGAACACCTAGTGACTCTCACACCTCCATTTCATCCCTGGTTTAAGTTTAATGAGAGTGTTTCAGTCAAACCATATTTTTAATGTGTTAATTTCTTCAGTGATTTCCTCCAGAACTATCTGCCAAACTAGAAAACTGCTGCATCCTAGTAAGAGCAGAATACTACTGGAATGAATTTGAATAAGGAAGTTGGGTTTTTCCTCACTAAATGGATGCTGCACTCACTGCAGTTTATTGTCTGGAATAGTCCCAGATTGCATTTAAGAGCTTCTAGAATTGAAACATTTTCGTGCAGGTGGTGTTGGCGGTAATTTTGGGTTTCAGCTTTTCTTTGTTTTTCACCACTTTCATCCCTGAATATGTCAATCGTGAGTCACTTTTGTGCGGATTAAAGTTACTAACTGGGACTCCTGTCTTCTTGTGAGAAAGAAACGAGAATCGTCCTCCGTTCTGTTCACACAGCTCCAAACACTGTGCGGCTCTCTGACAAGTAAAGTTAGAATGATAGAGTCCAGTCAGAATTAATAACTTCAAAGTGAAACACCATTTCGTTTATTTTTATTTATGTCCAGAGATAAAGGATACAGTGACCAATTTCATATTTATTTACTTTAAGACTCAATGAAATACATAGAAAACCTGTAAAGTCTACTTTTAGTACAAAATTCACAAGGTATTGATAAGGAATCGGATCGATAAGCAGAATCGATAATGGCATCGATAGATAAAATCTTATCAATACCCATCCCTAATTACAATTTGTAATGCATTTGACTTTCACATCAACAAACGCCGAGTCATTAACTGTTACACTGAACAGAAATACAAACAAATGTGCTGACAGGCGACAGCTTAATGCTAACTTCAACACTGAAAATGCCATAGACATGCTAATGCGTTAGCATCGTTCCAAATTTAAGTTATAAAATACATCCAACTGTTTCAGGTAACGCACGGCAACAGTGCTAAAAAATAAAATAAAATCCCAGACAGGCTGTGGAGCAGCACAGGTAACGCACGGCAACGGTGCTAAAAAAATAAAATAAAATAAAATCCACCAGACAGGCGGTGGAGCAGCACAGGTAACGCACGGCAACAGTGCTAAAAAATAAAATAAAATCCACCAGACAGGCCATGGAGCAGCACAAGTAACGCACGGCAACGGTGCTAAAAAATAAATAAAATAAAAATCCACCAGACACGCTGTGGAGCAGCACAGGTAACGCACAGCAACAGTGCTAAAAAATAAAATAAAATCACCAGACAGGCCATGGAGCAGCACAAGTAACGCACGGCAACAGTGCTAAAAATAAAAAAAAATGAAAGCGTTAGCAAGCTAGTTAGCTTGCTAAAAAAAAAATTGATATGGCCAAAAAATTGAAAAAGTGCTCCGTCGCGACGTTTCGACCGTTAGAGGTCTTCTTCAGGCGTTGGAGCACGGTGAAAAAGTCTTGAAAAAGACTGTTAGTTCAGAGTCCAAAAGCAGCAGGTAGCAGTCTCTGTGTAAACAGTTCGGCGTTCGGTGCGGAAAGACACAGGAAGTCGGTGTAATCATCTGTACACAATGAAATGATCCACCAAGACAAAATAATAAAAAATAATAATGTTACATGACTGTTTCTGACGTGCACCACCGTGCAGGAGGAACAGCGCGCTTACACAGAGGCAGAAAATAGCAGCTTTGGCTACATACATGGCAGTAATTCAACTGTAAAAACCTCATGATACAGTCCACTGTTTGTTCTGCACAGCTGGCAGGAGTGAACTGGTTTTAAATAGCGGCAAGGTACATGTGACTGTGTGAACACATTAAAAAGCGAGCACAGGCAGCTGCAAGCAGATCTACGAACACGGAAAAAGGCTGAGTACACGCGCATTTCAGGCGTATTTAAATGAAACACAGTGCCACAATACGCAGCTCTGCGAATACGCCGGTGTGAAAGGTGCTTTACATGAAGTTCTGTGAGGATAATGTGTCAGAGAATAAGACTGAAAATATTCCCAAATAACAAACCCTGGGTGTCCAAACAATTGAAAATCTGTCTTAATGAAAAGAAGGTGGCCTTTGCTCTGGTAATGTGCAATTAAGGCAGCAAAAAAGGAGACAGCTGAGAGGGAACATACGAGGTCTATTAGAAAAGTATCCGACCTTATTTTTTCAAAAACCATATGGATTTTAATCACGTGTGATTACATCAGACATGCGTGAACCCTCGTGGGCATGCGAGAGTTTTTTCACGCCTGTCGGTTACGTCATTCGCCTGGGGCAGTCTTTGAGTGAGGAGTCGTCCACCTCTCATCGTTTTTTTCATTGTTTAGGAATGTCTCAGACTGCTGCTTTGTTGATCAAAATTTTTCCAAAACTGAAAGGCACAACTGAGTGGACACATTCGATAAATTCAGCTGGTTTTCGGTAAAAATTTTAACAGCTGATGAGAGATTTTGGTCTGGTAGTGTCGCCGTAAGGACGGCCCACGGCGCCTGATGGCGATATGCGCTTCGAGGCGGCAGCGTCTCGCCGTTTCAAGTTGAAAACTTCCACATTTCAGGCTCTGTTGATCCAGTAAGTCGTCAGAGAACAGAGAACTTTCAGAAAGAAGTCGGCATGAGGAGTTATTCGGACATTCCATTGTTAACGGACATTGTAATGAAAGAACGTGCAGGCAGAGTCGCATGTCGGGCCGGACCCGACCGCGGTGGGGTCGCGACAGGAAAAACCCCTCCCGTTGGAAACCTTAACGGACAAGTTGGAACATGCCCAAGCTGTTAAACAATTTCTCAGTTACTCACTTGTTGAAAGCCATCAAAAGCCGCCTGAATTTTACAAATGGTTTCAACACGGAGGTGTTTTTCCTGTCGCGGCGCACACAGTTCGCCGAGTCGTCACGGAAACGACTCGGCGAATGTGCGCGCACGTCTTTCATTACAAATGTCCTTAAACAGTGAGGTGTCCCATCCGCCCATAAAGTCTCATGCCGGCCTCTTCTGAGTTCTCTCTGTTCTTCACGACGTCCTGGGTGAATTAGCCTTAAATTAGGATGTTTTCAGGTCGAAACAGCCGACGACGGCGCCTGGAAGCGCTGCACGACGTCCCGCTCTGTGGGAAGTCCTTACACCGACAGAAACACCCCATAATCTCATCAGCTGTTAAACTTTTCACCAAAAACCAGCTGAATTTCTCGAATAGTGTCCACTCGGATATTCCTCACAGGTCCAGAAAAAATTTTGATAAAGCAACGCGCGCCGTCTCGAGCAGCGTGTGAAACAAGGAATTCAGCCGAGAGGGCGGGACCACATCTCACTCAAGGCCTGCCCACGGGAAATGACGTCACTGACACGCAATGAAAAAAAAACGCATGCACACGAGGGTTCAAGCATGATTGGTGTAATCGCATGTCATTCAAATCCATATAGTTCTTTTTATAAACTGCCGGTTAGTTTTATAAGATACCTCGTATTTAAGGCAAAACTGAGTACAAGAATAAAGTAGAAAGTACATTTTTCAGTGGCAACATAAACAAACAATGGGAAGGTCTAAATACACTGATGGGCAAATCCAGTAAGAAATGTGATGCTCCTACAAGCATCGATCAATGTTTTGTTGATGAGTTAAAGCAGTTATTCTGTAGATTTGATAAAGTGGATGATAAACAGGACTGTGATGAGATCTGTAAAGTCTCCCTGCAGGAGCACCCACAGCCGTCACTGAGGATGTCACGGCTAAAAGTCTGTTTAAACTGAAGCCAAACAAGCCCACTGAAGCCCGTTACTCAAAGACTGAGCTCCTCAATTCAAAGGAGTCCTCTCCAGACTCTAATTCCCTCCTTGTCACAGGACTGCCCAAATCCTGGAAATTCTCCATAATAAAGCTGATCCTAAAAAAGCCAGGAGAGCAAACCTGAAGATCTTCGGTCCCATTGACATAACCTCCATTATGTAAAACTATGGAAAGAGTTGAGTTGACCTCCGGTGACCCTCTGCAGATGGCCTATAAGAGGGACAGAGGTACTGATGGACATGATGTCAAAGCAGCGTCCGCTTGTTAAAGCACACGCTCGGGTTTTGTTTGTAGACTTCAGTGCAGCTTTTAACTATATGAAATGACACCGTTCTTCTGAAAAGGCTGATTTAAATGTTGAAAAGGGCCTGATGCTCTGGATCAGAGACTTTCTGTCCTGTCGCCCTCAAAGGGTCTGTCCTAACAACATTCTGTCACTCATCAGCACTGGCTGCCCACAGGGTGGCGTCCTTTCACCGTTACTCTTCTCTCTTTTTACAAACAAATTTGCAGTGAATGACAACTTTAAAGTGATTAAATATGTGGATGACACAGCCCTAGTCGGCCTGCTACAGGACTCTGAGTCCTCTGGCGAAGCCTCCTATCTCGCTCACACTAAGGCTTGAGCTTGGTGTCTCAACAGCCAGCTGGAATCAATGTGTCTAAGACAAAAGGAGCTTGTTTTTCACACAAGCAAGAACTGACTGTGCAGCCAGTTTCACTCGATCGCCAGCTTGTTGAAACGTGTTGAAACTTTAAATATTTCGTACAGTTCTCGACAGTCACTTGAGCTTCTCTGAAAACACTGATTTTATCTTTAAGAAATGTTCACAGCAACTCAGTCTGCTTAGAAGATGAAGCTGTCTTGGTGTCAATCTGCAGATTTTAGAGCCTGTGTGTTCTGCACATATTGAGAGTATTTTAACATTTCATCTTTGTGTTTGGTCACTGAGTTGTAAATGTAAAGACAAATTAAACAGAATTGTAAAACCATATTCACAGTGAGAGGACAAGGAGGAGCTCAAGAGTCCTGACAGACAGATCTCATCCTCTGTCCTGTCAGTTTGAGCTCCTGAAGTCTGGGAGGCGCTACAGAGCTCCTCTGGCCAAAGGTTCTTTTAAAAAAAAAATCTTTTATACCAAATGGCGTCACCATAATGAACTCAAAAAGTGACCACTCCACAGATAAAACCTGAACTGCTTACTTGCATTTTATTTATCTTACTAGGTCTTATACTACTTCTTCCTTATTCCTACACTTTTATTATATCTTATCTTTGTTTTACTGGATTTATTATATATTTTTATGCATGACAATGTCGTATTTTAGTGTTGTGTTTTTTGTGCTGGTGAGCCAAAGACAATGTTCCACCTCGGTGGACAAAAAAGAATTATTCTATTCTAAACCACCACACTGCAATATTCCATTTTCCCCATGAAGACAGTTTACACGCCGCCGTCGTCCTACAGATTTGCTGTTTAACCATGATGGCTAGGACACACTGAGTGAGGCGGCGCTCTTATTTGAACACAGTTCACCTCCTCAGGCCTCCTCATGTTTTGGCAAATGCATATGTGCTGCTTAATCGCGTCACAAGCGGCGCTTTGATTCACTGTGAGAACACATCCAGGAAAAGGTCCAATCAGGACTCTTGTCTCTTGTACAAACAGGGCCTGTTTACCAAAAGAAATGAAACACTGGTTCGTCCACAAGCCGTGGCCCCGAGCATAACCCCCCACCCTTCGTATTTACACTGATCTCAAAAACGTTTCCCAGAGAGACAAAAAAAAAAAAAAAAAGAAGCAGACAGAAACACACAAAGCACAGAGGCGCACTGCCATTTACACACTGAACAGTTTGTGTGCGGTCAGATCTGTGCTTGCTGGCTGCAGTAGTGATGCCACGCCCCTTTCCAAAACATTCAAAGATTTTCCAAAAGTGCTCAGACCACCCACAGAGTCAATAAATGGGGGGGTACCTGTGGATGTAGAGCTCTCTGTTGTTGGGCAGTCGTAGTTGATGATCAGAGACACCGGGGGAGTCCAAACCTCGAGCCCAAACGTCCGGGAGATCAACACGCGGCTACAAACACACACACAGTACATCACGTGACTCGACAGCAGTTGGCGATTGGTCCACGGGGCGGGGCGTGTTTTACAGGATCAGGCCTGGATCTCATGGCGACCACAGGCCAACCATTACCTGGCTCCAGATCGGAACTCCTTCATGATGGACTCCCTTTCCTTCTGGGCATGTCTCCATGCATGGATGACACGGTGAAGTTCGCCTCCCTCATCTTCTCAGTCAGCCAGTCAACCTGAACACAGACTCACACACTCAGCTTCCACAAGGCTTTGCTGCTGCAGCTTCACTGACAACCTTCAAGTCACCCTCCTCAGTGTGCCGCTCTCGTGAGAGTGGCAACACCCACAATGTGTCTCTTTGTCCCAGATTGATCTCTTTCAGTGTAGCTTCTTGTTCTAACTTTAACACCAAGTTTTTTTGGAGTAGGGAGATGAAAATTGGTACACGTGTGACTTGCATAGACGTACACAAAACGTCTCTTGCACCATTGGTCTACTCTAAACAGGAAGCCAGCCATTTTGAATTTTCTTCTCATTCTGGCACACGTATTTGAACAAACTCCTAGGGATTTTGTCCAATGCACTTCAAATTTCTTTCACAGCATCAGAGATGATACTGATCAAAGTTATCAAAAGCTTTTCTCTATGTCGAAGGGTGTGGCTGCTATGGCGCCGCATTTTGACTAGGGAGGGTATTGATAGATTTTTATCGATATCGATGCCATTATCGATTCTGCTTATCGATCTGATTCCTTATCGATTACCTTATCGATACCCGTGAATTTTGTACTAAAAGTAGGCTTTACAGGTTTTCTATGTATTTCCTTGAGTCTTAAAGTAATAAATATGAAATTAGTCACTGTATCCTTGATCTCTGGACATAAATAAAAAATAACAAACTGTGTTTCGCTTTGAAGTTATTAATTCAGACTGGACTCTATCGTTCTATCTTGACTTGTCAGAGAGCCGCGCAACGTTTGGAGCTGTGTGAACAGAACGGAGGATGATTCTTGTTTCTTTCTCGCAAGGAGACAGGAGTCCCAGTTAGTAACTTTAATCCGCACAAAAGTGAATCACAACTCATATTCAGGGATGAAAGTGGTGAAAAACAAAAAAGCTGAAACCCAAAATTACCCCCAACACCACCTGCAGGAAAATGTTTCAATTCTAGAAGCTCTGAAATGCAATCTGGGACTATTCCAGACAATAAACTGGAGTGAGTGCTAGGGGTGTCGGAAAAAATCGATTCACGTCCAAATCGCGATTCTTATTTATTACAATTCAGAATAGATCCAAAATGTCCAAGAATCGATTTTTTAAAAGCATTTTTAAACATAATCTTACTTACTCGCTGCGTGTACTGTTTGTCAGGCAACGGCTTCCGTATTACAGCATCTCCGCGAGGGTGGTCCGGCGTGATTCAAACACTCGTGAGCTGCAGAGTTCAGTGGCTGTAGCTAGCATGCGGACGAAGCGCTAATTCAGCCAGCACCGTCTTTGCTGAAGGCAAATGTTTTGGGCGCATTCTGGATTTTATTATTTGCTGCGTAAGAAGGAGCTTGACATGACTTACGCAGTGTGCAGAATCTGCGAAATGAAAGTCAAGTACTTCGGAACACTTCAACTCCGCAAGCCCACATGCTACGCTATGACCCGGAGCTAAAAGGAGCGGAGCGCATTATCTGCCGCCACCAGCGCTTCACAAACCTGCCAGCCACCTCCGAATGAGCAAAGCAGATAAGTAAATTTACATCTAGAATCACTTGATTAACCTTGTAAAGCTGCATTTCCTTGAATGTAAACATTTTGTAATATAACTATTTCTCACAGCTCTTTGAATCGAAAATCAATTCTGATCGAATTGTCACCCCAAGAATCGGAATCGAATTGAATCGTGAGTTGTTGTACGATTCACATCCCTAGTGAGTGCAGCATCCATTTAGGTGAGAGGAAAAAAAAAAATATATATACAACTTTCCTTATTCAAATTCATTCCAGTAGTATTCTGCTCTTACTAGGATGCAGCAGTTTGGCAGATAGTTCTGGAGGAAATCACTGAAGAAATTAACAAACTGAAAATATGGTTTGACCGAAACAACTGTCATTAAACTTAAACAGGGATGAAATGGAGGTGTGAGAGTCACTCGGTGTTCACAGGAAACATTTATTTATTTCTGTATGTATTTAAGTATTTATTTATATTCATTGTTAGTTGCTATTATATATTTTCTGTTGTGTTCTATTAGGTTCTTTTTGTCTCTTTCTCTAAAATTGTATATAATAATCATTAGATTATTAATATATAAGCAAAAATAAATTTAAGGAATATACAATTTGAAAACAAATGCACTCCGAACGTGATGACGCTGCAATTGCTAAATGCTAACTTTAACATTGAAAATGCCATAGACATGCTAACACGTTAGCGTCGCTCCCGTTTTTAAGTTATAAAATACATCTATCAACTGTTTCAGAAGACCATAACAGGTCGGTTTAACATAGAAAAGGTAAATAATACTCACAGACGTATGCTCTTTAGGGTTTTAGCGGGGGAAAATTAAGCGAAAGAAAGAAATAAACAAAGCAACCGATCGAAGCATTGCTTCAATCTGCGAACCACTGCTTCGATTGGTTCAAGGTTCAAAGCAAAGCCATGCCGCAGAAAAGTTGATTAAGGTCCCGCTGCAGGGTCTGTAATCAATGTAGAGAAATGATCATTTTGCTGACAAACACCCGCCAAAACAACGGCCACTCTGAAGGACCGAAACAGAATCGTTAAGCACAAAGCTTATTGATGTCATGGAAGACATACAGGGGGGCGTCATTTGCTGCTATCGACAGATCTGTGTGTGGGTCTTCGGAGTGACATTGCATCAGAATTTTGGCTCTCTGTGGGACTGTTTACACAGAGACTGCTACCTGCTGCTTTGGACTGAACTAACAGTCTTTTTCAAGACTTTTTTACTATTACTTTTTACCTTTTACTCTTTTTTTTAACTTTTTTACTGTGCTCCAACGCCTAAGGAAGAACCTCTAACGGTCGAAACATCGCGACGGAGCACTTTTATCAGCTAACTTTCATCAGCGTTGGCAAGCTAACTAGCTTGCTAACGCTTTTGTTTTTATTATTTATTTATTTTTTTTTTAGCACTGTTGTCGTGCGTTACCTGTGCTGCTCCACAGCGTGTTTAGTCGATTTTATTTTATTTTAGCACCGTTGTCGTGCGTTCGCTGTTGTTGTGCGTTACCTGTGCTGCTTCATGGCCTGTTTGGTGCCTTAATTAAGGCACTCCTTCTGCTGAATCACCTCTAAATTATTTACACATTAATTCCACTTTGTGTGTTTTTAGGAATCTGCTAGGTTGCGTAGCTACTAGCTCTTAGCCGATTTAGCATGGCGGCTTCTCCTGTCTCTCCCGGTCCTTTCTGCTCTGGGTGTGAAATGTTTAGTTATTCCTCGGCCTCCTTTAGCAGTAACGGTACTTGTAATAAGTGCAGCTTATTCGTAGCTTTGGAGGCCAGGCTGGGCGAATTGGAGACTCGGCTCCGCACCGTGGAAAATTCTACAGCTAGCCAGGCCCCTGTAGTCGGTGCGGACCAAGGTAGCTTAGGCCGCCGTTAGTTCCCCCCTGGCAGATCCCGGGCAGTTCGGGAAAGCAGGCTGACTGGGTGACTGTGAGGAGGAAGCGTATAGCCTAACACAGAAGCCCCGTGTACACCGCCAACCCGTTCACATCTCTAACCGTTTTTCCCCACTCGACGATACACTCGCCGAGGATCAAACTCTGGTTATTGGCGACTCTGTTTGAGAAATGTGAAGTTAGCGACACCAGCAACCATTGTCAATTGGTCTTCCGGGGGCCAGAGCAGGCGACATCGAAGGACATTTGAAATTGCTGGCTAAGGCTAAGCGTAAATTTGGTAAGATTGTAATTCACGTCGGCAGTAATGACACTCGGTTACGCCAATCGGAGGTCACTAAAATTAACATTAAATCGGTGTGTAACTTTGCAAAAACAATGTCGGACTCTGTTGTTTTCTCTGGGCCCCTCCCCAATCAGACCGGGAGTGACATGTTTAGCCGCATGTTCTCCTTGAATTGCTGGCTGTCTGAGTGGTGTCCAAAAAATGAGGTGGGCTTCATTGATAATTGGCAAAGCTTCTGGGGAAAACCTGGTCTTGTTAGGAGAGACGGCATCCATCCCACTTTAGATGGAGCAGTTCTCATTTCTAGAAATCTGGCCAATTTTCTTGGATCCTCCAAACTGTGACTGTCCAGCGTGGGGACCAGGAGTCAGAGCTGTGGTCTTATACACCTCTCTGCAGCTTCTCTCCCCCTGCCATCCCCTCATTACCCCATCCCCGTAGAGACGGTGCCTGCTCCCAGACCACCAGTAACCAGCAAAAATCTATTTAAGCATAAAAATTCAAAAAGAAAAAATAATATAGCACCTTCAATTGCACCACAGACTAAAACAGTTAAATGTGGTCTATTAAACATTAGGTCTCTCTCTTCTAAGTCCCTGTTAGTAAATGATATAATAATTGATCAACGTATTGATTTATTCTGCCTAACAGAAACCTGGTTACATCAGGATGAATATGTTAGCTTAAATGAGTCAACACCCCCGAGTCACACTAACTGTCAGAATGCTCGTAGCACGGGCCGTGGCGGAGGATTAGCAGCAATCTTCCATTCCAGCTTATTAATTAATCAAAAACCTAGACAGAGCTTTAATTCATTTGAAAGCTTGTCTCTTAGTCTTGTCCATCCAAATTGGAAGTCCCAAAAAACAGTTTTATTTGTTATCTATCGTCCACCTGGTCGTTACTGTGAGTTTCTCTGTGAATTTTCAGACCTTTTGTCTGACTTAGTGCTTAGCTCAGATAAGATAATTATAGTGGGCGATTTTAACATCCACACAGATGCTGAGAATGACAGCCTCAACACTGCATTTAATCTATTATTAGACTCTATCGGCTTTGCTCAAAAAGTAAATGAGTCCACCCACCACTTTAATCATATCTTAGATCTTGTTCTGACTTATGGTATGGAAATAGAAGACTTAACAGTATTCCCTGAAAACTCCCTTCTGTCTGATCATTTCTTAATAACATTTACATTTACTCTGATGGACTACCCAGCAGTGGGGAATAAGTTTCATTACACTAGAAGTCTTTCAGAAAGCGCTGTAACTAGGTTTAAGGATATGATTCCTTCTTTATGTTCTCTAATGTCATATACCAACACAGAGCAGAGTAGCTACCTAAACTCTGTAAGGGAGTTAGAGTATCTCGTCAATAGTTTTACATCCTCTTTGAAGACAACTTTGGATGCTGTAGCTCCTCTGAAAAAGAGAGCTTTAAATCAGAAATGTCTGACTCCGTGGTATAACTCACAAACTCGTAGCTTAAAGCAGATAACCCGTAAGTTGGAGAGGAAATGGCGTCTCACTAATTTAGAAGATCTTCACTTAGCCTGGAAAAAGAGTTTGTCGCTCTATAAAAAAGCCCTCCGTAAAGCTAGGACATCTTTCTACTCATCACTAATTGAAGAAAATAAGAACAACCCCAGGTTTCTTTTCAGCACTGTAGCCAGGCTGACAAAGAGTCAGAGCTCTATTGAGCTGAGTATTCCATTAACTTTAACTAGTAATGACTTCATGACTTTCTTTGCTAACAAAATTTTGACTATTAGAGAAAAAATTACTCATAACCATCCCAAAGATGTATCGTTATCTTTGGCTGCTTTCAGTGATGCCGGTATTTGGTTAGACTCTTTCTCTCCGATTGTTCTGTCTGAGTTATTTTCATTAGTTACTTCATCCAAACCATCAACATGTTTATTAGACCCCATTCCTGCCAGGCTGCTCAAGGAAGTCCTACCATTATTTAATGCTTCAATCTTAAATATGATCAATCTATCTTTGTTAGTTGGTTATGTACCACAGGCTTTTAAGGTGGCAGTAATTAAACCATTACTTAAAAAGCCATCACTTGACCCAGCTATCTTAGCTAATTATAGGCCAATCTCCAACCTTCCTTTTCTCTCAAAGATTCTTGAGAGGGTAGTTGTAAAACAGCTAACTGATCACCTGCAGAGGAATGGTCTATTTGAAGAGTTTCAGTCAGGTTTTAGAATTCATCATAGTACAGAAACAGCATTAGTGAAGGTTACAAATGATCTTCTTATGGCTTCGGACAGTGGACTTATCTCTGTGCTTGTTCTGTTGGACCTCAGTGCTGCTTTTGATACTGTTGACCATAAAATTTTATTACAGAGATTAGAGCATGTCATAGGTATTAAAGGCACTGCGCTGCGGTGGTTTGAATCATATTTGTCTAATAGATTACAGTTTGTTCATGTAAATGGGGAATCTTCTTCACAGACTAAAGTTAATTATGGAGTTCCACAAGGTTCTGTGCTAGGACCAATTTTATTCACTTTATACATGCTTCCCTTAGGCAGTATTATTAGACGGTATTGCTTAAATTTTCATTGTTACGCAGATGATACCCAGCTTTATCTATCCATGAAGCCAGAGGATTCGCACCAATTAGCTAAACTGCAGGATTGTCTTACAGACATAAAGACATGGATGACCTCTAATTTCCTGCTTTTAAACTCAGATAAAACTGAAGTTATTGTACTTGGCCCCACAAATCTTAGAAGCATGGTGTCTAAACAGATCGTTACTCTGGATGGCATTTCCCTGATCTCTAGTAATACTGTGAGAAATCTTGGAGTCATTTTTGATCAGGATATGTCATTCAAAGCGCATATTAAACAAATATGTAGGACTGCCTTTTTGCATTTACGCAATATTTCTAAAATCAGAAAGGTCTTGTCTCAGAGTGATGCTGAAAAAACTAATTCATGCATTTATTTTCCTCTAGGCTGGACTATTGTAATTCATTATTATCAGGTTGTCCTAAAAGTTCCCTAAAAAGCCTTCAGTTGGTTCAGAATGCTGCAGCTAGAGTACTGACGGGGACTAGCAGGAGAGAGCATATCTCACCCGTGTTGGCCTCTCTTCATTGGCTTCCTGTTAATTCTAGAATAGAATTTAAAATTCTTCGTCTTAAGGTTTTGAATAATCAGGTCCCATCTTATCTTAGGGACCTCGTAGTACCATATTACCCCATTAGAGCGCTTCGCTCTCAGACTGCGGGCTTACTTGTAGTTCCTAGGGTTTGTAAGAGTAGAATGGGAGGCAGAGCCTTCAGCTTTCAGGCTCCTCTCCTGTGGAACCAGCTCCCAATTCAGATCAGGGAGACAGATACCCTCTCTACTTTAAGATTAGGCTTAAAACTTTCCTTTTCGCTAAGGCTTATAGTTAGGGCTGGATCGGGTGACCCTGGACCATCCCTTGGTTATGCTGCTTTAGACGTAGATTGTGGGGGGGTTCCCATGATGCATTGTTTCTTTCTCTTTTTGCTCCGTATGCATCACTCTGCATTTAATCATTAGTGATCGATCTCTGCCCCCCTTCACGGCATGTCTTTTTCCTGTTTTTTTTCCCTCAGCCCCAACCAGTCTCAGCAGAAGACTGCCCCTCCCTGAGCCTGGTTCTGCTGGAGGTTTCTTCCTGTTAAAAGGGAGTTTTTCCTTCCCACTGTGGCCAAGTGCTTGCTCATAGGGGGTCGTTTTGACCGTTGGGGTTTTTTTATAATTATTGTATGGCCTTGCCTTACAATATGGAGCGCCTTGGGGCAACTGTTTGTTGTGATTTGGCGCTATATAAGAAAAAAGTTGATTGATTGATTGATCATTTCTTAACGATACCCGAAAGGAACCGGTTCTCAATACCCATCCCTAATTTTGACCCTTTGCCATGGAACATCAAGTCATGATAACTCCTTCATGCTTTGCCTGATTGACTTGAAACTTCACATGTGATGACAGTTGGCCTCTGAACACACCTGGCCCCTCTGTTTGTGTTCTGAGCGCCCCCTAATGGATGAACAATCGACCGCTCATAACTCCTTCATGCTTTACCAGATTGACTTGAAACTTCACATGTGTAATGAGTGTCAGCCCCTTACCACAACTTGCCCCTGTTTGTACACTGAGTGCCCCCTAGTGGATGAACTATGAACATGTCATAACCCCTTCATGCATTGTGTGATTTGCTTGAAATTTGAGCTGTGTGATGAGTGGTTGCCCCTGTACGCACATGTCCACATCTGGTCACAAGGGGATGCGCTGGCCTCGGTAGGCGGTCGCGTGGAACGAGGGCCCGTATATGACTGCTTGCAGTCCTAGTTGTTATTGTTTTTGGTGATTGTGCAGTGAGTTTGTCTGGTTGGGTTTTTTTTTTTAATTTATACTGTCTGCTGTTGGAAGTGTGCATATATATATGGGGGTGTTTGTGCACTTTGTGTGTCAGAACCTTTCGCTTTGTGTTGCAGAAGATGACAGCCTGTGTTATGGTCAGAGTATCGTAGAGGTCACACAATGTGTCAAACTTCCACTCCTCTCTCTCCACTGCCACGAAAAACTGCTTTATCCCCTCCAGAGTCAACTCATCACTGCAGGTGAGAGACGGAGACACAGACAGACATTTAGCATTATTCTAAAATCACACAATACCCCGAGTTACAAAAACAAACACACATTCTGGACCTGAGCACAGGGACACACGGGGTCCACGCCCCTGACCCCAATCACCTTCAGGGCCTCGTTGGGATGATGCAACTTTAGGGACGTGACCCTGACCTTCAGAGCTCGGCGAGCGATGGCCTCAAAAGGACAAATTTTAGGCAGAGACTTTGGTACTTTTTCAGCATGTCCAATGGATCACAGGACGGCCTTCTCTGCAACCTACAGCTATCAAAGTTCCACTTCAGATCAATTTGACTCCGCTTTCAACAGGGATGAAAGTGGTGAAACACCCACACATACACAAAAAGCTGAAACCCAACCCCCCCCCCCCTTTTTTTTTTTTTTTAATTCTAGAAGCTCTGAAATGCAATCTGGGGCTACTCTAGACAATAAAATGCAGTGTGAGTCCAGCATCCATTTCAGTGAGAATAAACCCAGGTCGTCTTATTCAAAATCACTCCTCCAGTAGCAGTAGTTTGGGACTCCGGCGAGGGCGGTTGCATCTCCTCCTCTCTCCTCCTGTTTGTTGCTATCTCTGCCTCAACCTTCAAAGTCCCAACTTCACCAGACTGAGAATTCTTCGAACTGCATTCAGAATAACCACAGAATTGATCAGCTGGTCTCAACGCTATTGACACCATCTTTTCAACAAGGAAATCAGGGATGGAGGACCCTGCGTGCCCAGAACGAACCTATCCTGCAGGCTACGTTCTCGACACCTGGAAGAATTGGCGCGTAGCATGCTTGGTGCCACTCTCGGTGGAAAATGTCGAGGATTTGTTCCTATTTGTTGTCGTGGTAGGAGGGCTTCTGCTACTAGGATTAGGCACTGCACTGACCTACCGGAAAACTGGCAAGACGGCTGCCATCAAAACCACAATCCCACATCTGTCCATCATAATTACCAAGGTTGGCAAGGCTGTACAATCTCACACTGCATTAACTTTTGAACTTAAACGCAAGATGGAAACCATCTCAGAGCAGTTGTCTGCCCTGCAAAGGAACTGATGTTGGAAACCAGTGAATATTTACACAGTTGGATCTGGACAGTTAAGAGAAGCCATATTGTAATTCTGTGTTTGTCTGCTTAAACCAAATACCTTTTCTGCATACACGCCACAAATGGAGTCACTTGAGGTATGCTAAAGCACATTTGGACAAGCCAGCTTAATTTTGGAATAAGGTGCTGTGGTCTGATGAAACTAAAATTGAGTTATTTGGACATAAGGGGCTGTATGCATGGCTGAAAAAGAATACAGCATTCCAAGAAAAACACTTGCTACCTACAGTAAAATTTGGAGGTGGTTCCATCATGCTGTGGGGCTGTGTGGCCAGTGCAGGTACTGGGAATCTTGCTAAAGTTGAGGGTCACATGGATTCCAGTTAATATCACCAGATTCTTGAGAACAATGTTCATGAATCAGTGACAAAATTGAAGTTGCTCCGGGGCTGGATCTGGCTGGATTCAACAAAACA
The DNA here is from genome assembly GCF_902500255.1 of Thalassophryne amazonica. Lineage (NCBI taxonomy): Eukaryota > Metazoa > Chordata > Actinopteri > Batrachoidiformes > Batrachoididae > Thalassophryne > Thalassophryne amazonica. The sequence goes on along the minus strand of NC_047117.1, from coordinate 641,906 downwards.
ACGACCCTAAACACTGCTCAAACTCTACTAAGGCATTCATGCAGAGGAACAACGTTGTGGAATGGCCATCTCAGTCCCCAGACCTGAATATTATTGAAAATTTGTGGTGTGATTTTAAGTGGGCTGTCCATGCTCAGAAACCAACAAACCTGAGATGTTTTGTAAAGAAGAATGGTCCAAAATACCTTCAACCAGAATCCAGACTCTCATTGGAAGCTATAGGAAGAGTTTAGAGGCTGTTATTTCTACAAAAGGAGGATCTACTGAATATTGATGTATTTTTTCTGTTGGGGTGCCCAAATTTATGCACCTGCCTAATTTTGTTTGAACAATTATTGCACACTTTCTGTAAATCCTAGAAACTTCATTTCACTTCTTAAATATCACTATGTTTGTCTGCTATATGATATACTTAACTGAAATTTCTGATCCAAACAACCAATGATTGATAAAGGACAATCATGAAAATCATCAGGGGGGCCCAAATCTTTACATACAACTGTAGATGGGATGTAAATTGAATGGGTTAATGAAAATAAGTTGCCTGGGGTAATAAAAGATGAGTAAATCATTTGGAAACAACACATCACATACAAAGCAAATTCTCAAGAAGCATTTCAGTTTATATATAAAAAAAAAAAGAATCACTTCTTCACAAATCACTGCACTTATTTCTTTTGTTATGTTCAAAATAAACCTTCAAATAGTTCAACAGTGAACATCCAGGAGTCACCACGTACATTTGAGATGTTCACTGTGAGGATCACTGTGAAACTATGGCTGTCACGATTAGGAATTTCTGGAGACGATTAATTGTCAGACAAATAATTGCGATTGTTGAATATATTGTCTAACCCAGAAATGCTGAAGGCTCTGGATGTGGAGGGACTGTCTTGGATGAGATGTCTCTTCAATACTGCGTTGAGGTCTGGGACAGTGCCTAAGGAGTGGCAAACTGGGGTGGTGGTCCCCATATTTAAGAAGGGGGACCAGAGAGTGAGTGCCAACTACAGGGGCATCACACTACTCAGCCTCCCTGGTAAAGTCTACTCCAGGGTGCTGGAAAGGAGGGTTCGGCCGATAGTCGCACCTCTTGATTGAAGAGAAACACTGCAAGTTCCGTCCTGGTCATGGAACAACTGACCAGCTCTTTACTTTCACAAGGATCCTGGAGGGGGACCTGGGAGTATGCCCACCCAGTCTACATGTGTTTTGTGGACTTGGAGAAGGCGTATGATCGGGTACTCCGGGATATACTGTGGGAGTATGGAGTGAGGGGGTCCCTTCTCAGGGCCATCCAATCTCTATACTCACAAAGTGAGAGCTGTGTTCGGGTGCTCGGTAGTAAGTCAGACTTGTTTCCGGTGGAGGTTTGCCTCCGCCAGGGCTGCACCTTATCACCAATCCTGTTCATGATATTCATCGACAGGATATTGAGGTCTAGTTAGGGGGAGGAGGATTTCAAGTTTGGTGGGCTCAGAGTGTCATCACTGCTTTTTGCAGATGATGTGGTCCTGTTGGCTTCATCGGCCTGTGACCTCCAACACTCACTGGATCAGTTCGCAGCCGAATGTAAAGGGGCTGGGATGAGGATCAGCACCTCTAAATCTGAGGCCATGGTTCTCAGCAGGAAACCGATGGATTGCCTACTCCGGGTAGGGAATACGGCCTTGCCCCAAGTAAAGGAGTTCAAGTACCTCGGGGTCTTGTTCACAAGTGAGTGGACAATGGAGCGTGAGATTGGCCGGAGTCGGCGCAGCAGGGGCGGTATTGCATTTGCTCTACCGCACTGATGAAAAGGGAGCTGACCCAAAAGGCAAAGCTCTTGATCTGCTGGTCAATCTTCATTCCTACCCTCACCTATGGTCATGAGTGTTGGGCCATGACCGAAAGAACTAGATCACGGGTACAAGCGGCCAAAATGGGCTTCCACAGGAGGGTGGCTGACAAGCTCGGTCATCCGTGGGGAGCTCGGAGTAGAGTCGCTGCTCCTTCGCGTTGAAAGGAGCCAGCTGAGGTGGTCCAGGCATCTGGTAAGGATGCCTCCTGGGCGCCTCCCAAGGGAGGGGTTCCAGGCACGTCCATCTAGGAGGAGACCCCAGGGAAGACCCAGGACTAGGTGGAGAGATTATATCTCCACAATGGCCTGGAAACGCTCCGGGATCCGCCAGTCAGAGGTGGTCAATGTGGCCTGGGAAAGGGAAGTCTGGAGTTCCCTGCTGGAACTGTTGCCCCCCGCGACCCAAACCCAGAAAAGCGGTTGAAGATGAATGAATGAATGAATATATTGTCTATTTTTTTTCCCTTTATATTCTACTATCGTAGTATAATTAGCTTTAATGATACACATTCTGTGCTCTACACTTTAATGAATAAGAGCAATTTAACGTTTTGAATGTCAAGAAATAGACAAAGACATTAGTATCTTCTCCATTCCTTAAGAGGATTTATTGTGATCAATCTGCTGCATCAGGGCAAACACTGAAGCAAACTCATATTCACCAAGAGCCAGTTGACTGGATGCACCAGCTGCTGATGCATCAGCTGGCGATTGTGCTGGTGTGGTCTTCCCAAGTTCAGCGTATTGCTGTGGGTGGTGGGTCTGTAGACGTTTCAGATTTGTTGCCTTAGCGCTTTTGACCAGCACTTACTACGGCGAAGTTTACATATCGCTTCCTCCAGGTTACTGGGCTCTCCCTTATCGTTAGGCTTAAAACTGAAATGCTTCCACAGCTGTGCCATGGTGCGTGGCTTTGGAACCAGAACCTCCTCACCCTCCATGTTATATCCTAGCCTCGCTAACTTCCGACCAAGACGAGAGGGAAATGGAGTAAGTGAGTGAGGCTGCGATGCTGCAGCACGATGACATCAGATTCTGAGTCGTTTTATGCAACTTTGTGGATAAAATAAATAATTCATGGTAATCACAAATATGAAAATCATGACTGGCAAATACTGTAATAATTGTGTCTGCCCTATGTGAAACTACAATATATAAATAAAAAAAATTACAATTAGGGATGGGTATCGAGAACCGGTTCCTTTCGGGTATCGTTAAGAAATGATTCGATCCACCGACATCAATAAGCTTTGTGCTTAACGATTCTGTTATCGGTCCTTCAGAGTGGCCGTTGTTTTGGAAGGTGTTTGTCAGGAAAATGATCATTTCTCTACAATGATTACAGACCCTGCAGCAGATCTGTAACCAACTTTTCTGCAGCGCGGCTTTGCTTTGAACCTTGAACAAATCGAAGCAGTGGGTTGCAGATTGAAGCAATGCTTCGATCTATTGCTTCATTTATTTATTTATTTCGCTTAATTTTCCCCCGCTAAAACCCTAAAGAGCATACATCTGTGAGTATTATTTACCTTTTCTATGTTAAACCGACCTGTTATAGTCTTCTAAAACAGTTGCTAGATGTATTTTCTAACTTAAAAACGGGAGCGATGCTAACGCGTTAGCAAGTCTATGGCATTTTCAGTGTTAAAAGTTAGCATATAGCAGTTGCAGCTGTCATCACGTTCGGGTGCATTTGTTTTCAAATTGTAATATTTCTTAAATTATTATATACAATTTTCAAGAAAGAGACAAAAAGAACCTGAATAGAAACAACAGAAAATATAAAAGCAACTAACAATGAACATAAATAAATAAGTGTTTCCTGTGAACACCTAGTGACTCTCACACCTCCATTTCATCCCTGGTTTAAGTTTAATGAGAGTGTTTCAGTCAAACCATATTTTTAATGTGTTAATTTCTTCAGTGATTTCCTCCAGAACTATCTGCCAAACTAGAAAACTGCTGCATCCTAGTAAGAGCAGAATACTACTGGAATGAATTTGAATAAGGAAAGTTGGGTTTTTCCTCACTAAATGGATGCTGCACTCACTGCAGTTTATTGTCTGGAATAGTCCCAGATTGCATTTAAGAGCTTCTAGAATTGAAACATTTTCGTGCAGGTGGTGTTGGCGGTAATTTTGGGTTTCAGCTTTTTCTTTGTTTTTCACCACTTTCATCCCTGAATATGTCAATCGTGAGTCACTTTTGTGCGGATTAAAGTTACTAACTGGGACTCCTGTCTTCTTGTGAGAAAGAAACGAGAATCGTCCTCCGTTCTGTTCACACAGCTCCAAACACTGTGCGGCTCTCTGACAAGTAAAGTTAGAATGATAGAGTCCAGTCAGAATTAATAACTTCAAAGTGAAACACCATTTCGTTTATTTTTATTTATGTCCAGAGATAAAGGATACAGTGACCAATTTCATATTTATTTACTTTAAGACTCAATGAAATACATAGAAAACCTGTAAAGTCTACTTTTAGTACAAAATTCACAAGGTATTGATAAGGAATCGGATCGATAAGCAGAATCGATAATGGCATCGATAGATAAAATCTTATCAATACCCATCCCTAATTACAATTTGTAATGCATTTGACTTTCACATCAACAAACGCCGAGTCATTAACTGTTACACTGAACAGAAATACAAACAAATGTGCTGACAGGCGACAGCTTAATGCTAACTTCAACACTGAAAATGCCATAGACATGCTAATGCGTTAGCATCGTTCCAAATTTAAGTTATAAAATACATCCAACTGTTTCAGAACAGATCAGTTTCACATAAAAAGGTAAATATTACTCACAGACAGGGTTTAGTAGGGAAAAAAAAAATGAAGAGAATGCAAAACAAAAACAGCTTTGCTCTAAAGGCCCCTTGCTGCCCAACAACGCACCCGATGGGAAAAAAGTGGACATTTTTCATCCCTGTTTCAATCAAATGTCAACAACTCACACACAAAGGTCAGAAGGGGCAGTTGAAAATATTCCATTTATTTATACAGCACCAAATGAGTAAAGTCCGACTTTACTCAGCCCTCGAACATGCGGACTGGCAACGGTAATCAGGAAAAACTCCCTCCTTTTTATTTTTCTTTTTGATTGTAGGAAAAACAAAAAACAAAAACAAACAAAAAAAAAAAAACACTTGAGCAGACCAGACTCAGTGAGGTGACCATCTGCCAAGCTACCAACAAGGAAATATATGTTATACTAGTGTATTGTCTGTGGGGATCCACAGGCTCTAGATTGGGTCGTGTTTATAAAATAGGTAGTAATAAATTTAGTAATGAGTTGGAATGGCGTGAGTCCAGAATGTAACTGTCAATGTCCATTGTTCACTGTTGTTAGCTAATATTCATCATTTCTCCAATATTTGTCCTGTCAATGTTTTGTTTTAGCGACGTTCATCCTTGACCCAAAATACATAAACATACCAAATAGCAAACATCAGCTCTCCCCAGTTTGTCTGTGATCGAAGGTATACGCACAGAGGCCACTTGGCTTTTAATATATAAATGCATGTGGGTGGGGGGGAGCTGTAGAGACACACGGACAAAGGCGACGGACTTTCAGCTGCTTTGGCAAGAAAATTCTTCATACTATGCACTTTAAATGAGACAGAGTAAATGAGTTTTACAAATACCTAAAATCAAGTGACCCTAACTCAAAATGCCGAGAGGACACGGATCCAAGCCGCAACAGCACAAAGCCCAAGGACACAATCTGGACAGAGCACATTCAAACGACCAATCAGATGCGATTCACTCATTCTGTAACAGTGAGGGTTTTGGCCAAATCACATCGCTACCTCAAGGCGCTTCACATGATAAGGTCCAACCTCACCAACCCCCTGAGCAAGAACACAGGCAACAGCGGTAAGAATGTTTGTTTTTCCGACCTACCGTTTGACCAGGATGCGAATGGGGTCAGTCATGAATTTGTTGGTCATCTCCAGGATCTCGTGTGGCAGCGTGGCACTGATCAGAACCACCTGTGTGGCTGGAGGCAGGTAACGGTACACATCATAGATCTGCTCTTTAAAACCTGCACAGAACAGGACGAGCACGTTGTGAGTGACGCCCCCAGCAGGTCAGAAATAGAAGCCTTGATTAACAACTAAACTCACCTTTGTTCAGCATCTCATCAGCTTCATCCAGAACCAGCATCTTAATGGCCCGGGTCCTGAGACTCCTGCGACGGATCATATCTGAACAAAGCCACAGTGGAGAGGTGTCAGCTGTACAGAGCGTGTGGGAGGTCATGTGACTTCACCCACTAAAACCATCAAGCCGACAGCTTTTTCCACAGAGGACCACGCATGTCTGCCACGCCCCTGCCAGTCAACAAAAAACAACACTTCAGTTTTCACTTCCATTTTTTTCCACCAGCTGAAGTAAAGGGTTTTTTCCCCTCAAAATTTGTTGAAATGTGTGGAAAAACTGCTTGTGAGCACTTCACAAAGATAAGCCAAAACCACCTGATCCAGATCCACTTCATCCAGGAGGTGACTGAACGGCACGATTACTGCACAGATTTCTTTTGGACTTTTCACAATAACAGTCCACTTTTATAACGGTGTGATGTCATACATTTTGAGGCAGCGCATCATTAGTACGCCAACTGCAGGAACGCCCCTAAACCGAATGTTCTTCTCATCGTCACAAGACATCTATCTACAAAGTCTTTTCTGACTTCAGAGATAGACTGTGACAGCCGTGTGTGCCCGTGCATGAATGTGCATGTGTACAAGTAAGGTGTGTACTTTAACTTATTATCCGTTTTAATTGTAACTTATATTATGGAAAATGTGCACTATGCTTATGAATTTTCCACAGGCATGCAAGCAGCGTACTGTGTTGTTGTTGCATTGTATTTATTGATTTTTGAGACGGAAATGTTTGCAGAGCACTTGAAGTCCAAGACAAATTTCCCTTTGGGGACAATAAAGTGTATTGTATCATATCGTAGCCGGCGATCACCTTCGTATTTCTTCTGTTTTTCTTGTTGTTTAATGCTGACAAATTATACAGTATTTCTTGTCTTTCTGATGCCTGATTCTGTTTTTTCTCTCTGTTTAAGGTGCAGCTCCATCCAGAGATGAGTGTGGTATTTGTGCTGGAGACCCTCCTGTCCTGTGCACCAACAGCATTTCCTGTACATTCGTTTTGTGAATCGTTTTGTAATTTGTGTCTGTCTCATGGCCCAAGCAGAGGGTCACCCCTTTGAGTCTGCTTGAGGTTTCTTCCTCAGAGGGAGTTTTTCCTTACCACTGTTGCTCTGGGGGTTAGTAAGGTTCGACCTTACTTGTGTGAAGCACCTTGAGGCAAATCTGTTGTGATTTGGTGCTATACGAGGTCTGTTAGAAAAGTATCGGACCTTTTTATTTTTTTCAAAAACCTGATGGATTTGAATCACGTGTGCTTGCATGAGCCAACCTTGAACCTTCGTGCGCATGCATGATTTTTTTCACACCTGTCAGTTGCATCATTTGCTTGTAAGCATCCTTTGTGTGAGGATGGGTGGAGTCTCTCAGCGTTTTTTCTTTGCAAAGAAATGGCGGAACGACTGGAGCAGCGCGACTGCATCAAATTTTGCCTCAAATAGTGCAATAGTCAGGTGGAAGCCATTCGGATTATTCAGACAGCTTTCGGTGACGATGCTTTGGGCATCACACAGATTAAGGAACGGTACAACCAGTTTAAAGACGGCCGCACAACGGTGGAGAGCGAGCCGCGCTCCGGTCGGCCATCAACATGTTGAAATGACCAGATCATTTCCAAAGTGAACACTGTGGTGATGTGGGACCGTCGTGTGATTATCCGAGAAATTGTGGAAGAGGTGAGCATGTCACAGCATGTCCTGTGAGGCTTCAGCTCGGTGGTGCTTTTGTTCCGCCATCAGCTTTGTGCCGATGAATTTCACTGCAACTCTTTTCATGGCAAAATCTTCTGTCACAGTGGAATGTGCCAAAAAAGTGCTGATGTCCACAAGGTCTGTCTCCTTGAAAGTATCAATCTGCCGCCAAATGAAAAGTAGCACTGTCCTTTGCCTTCATAGCAGGTGAAGATGAGAGATGGGTATCATTTGGGCAGTGCATCTCAGGGTTGGCGGCGTATCTCAGGGTTGCTGCGTGGCCTTCACCCACTTGCCTCAATTTGGATAACGGACTTCTTCAAACTTAGTGCACATAAACAATGTCAAATGTGTATGTGCTGTCTTTAATTTTGATGTGTGCCATTATTACGGTAAACAAGTAATAATTGTGGACTAATTGCTGTCTGTGGTAATTGGAGTATAGACATAATTTCTCCACTCTGAGATCAATAAAGTATATCTCTCATGAACCGTTTTTTTGAGAATCGTTAAGAAATGATTCGATCCACTGGCATCAATAGTCTTTTTGCTTAATGACTCCCTTATTGGTCCTTCAGAGCGGCAGTTGTTTTTGAGGGTGTTTGTCGTGAAAATGAGCATTTCTCTATGTTGATTACAGCAGCGGTCAGCAATCAACCGCTTCTGCAGCATGGCATCGCTTTGAAGCTTGAACCACCGAAGCAGTGCTCCGATCCACTGCTTCGTAGTTTCTCTGCTTTGCTGCTTTTCAGAAACAGCAAGTCCACTTCTTAACTCCTCTCAAAGCCATTTAAAGATGTCAATCATGAGTCACTTTTGTGCAGATTAAAATCACTAACTGGGACTCTTGTTGCAGTCAACAAACAAGAATCATCCTGTGTTCAGTTCACACAGCTCCAAATGCTGCGCATCTCTCTGTCGAGTTCGTCCTGCTAGAATTAATAACTTCAACGAAAATCAGCTTAAATCAAATGACACCTCTTTCCAAACATTGTAATACAAACTACAGACAAATGTTTTTTCCCCTCCCAAAATGAGACATCCTGCATTCTTTATGAATTACACTGATGCTGACATGCAGCAGCTGGCTGAGCTCAGAGGTATGGAGAGACATTCATGCCATTAATGTTTCAAAGGAAATGTTTTGACAAAAACTAGATTTTGTTTATTTCTGTTTATGTGCAGAGATTAACGATCCCGTGACCAATTTCTATTTATTTACTTTAAGACTCAATAAAATATTATTGACATAGAAAACCTGTAAAGCCTACTTTTAGTACACAGAAAATTCACAAGAGGTATCGATAAGTGGAATCGCCAAAATCTTATCAATACCCATCCCTAGTGAAGATCAAGGGGAAGCCTGTGCTTCCTGAACAAAACAAATCACTTTCCAGCAAAGAAATGTGCTGTGATTTTGACACAGTACAGAAATAAAATATGCCATTTTTACTGAGAACTGCTTTCCTCACACAGGAAAAAAAAAATAGACACTCTTCCAAATGCTGTACGTGTGCATCTCACCGAACACACGCCCGGGTGTCCCAGCCACCACATGCTGGCCGTAGTCCAGCTTCCTGATGTCTTCGCCAACATTGGTCCCACCAATGCAGGAGTGGCACTGTACATTCATGTAGTCGCCCAGTGCCAGCAGCACCTGAACACCACACACACAACCAATCAGTACAGAGCTCATGGACCGTCACATGCCACCTACAGGGTGCAGCCTGTACCTTCTGGATCTGGCCGGCCAGCTCTCTGGTTGGAGCGAGGATCAGTGCCTGGGTCTCTCTCACCTGCAGACATTTAACATATAAAAGCCCACAACATCAAGTTACTCTGAAGGACCAGAACAGAAAAAGTCTGGGAAATACATGTGGAATCTGATCCTGGTCCCCAAAAGGTCAGTATTCTCCTCCAGTGATTCCACCGGATGGAGAGAAAACCTGTAGACCCTCCATGTTCTGGGCTGAACTCTGTTTTATAGAACAGCAGTAAATAGTCAAAGAAAACAGAATGAGTCAAGGGCGCGAGGGTTAGTTTGGACAAGGTGTACGACAGAGTCGCCCAACTGATTCAACACTGAAGTAACAGCTGCACATGAAAGCTGTGCCATGACGCTGGTTTCACCAGCGACAGCCACGTGACAGTGAACACCTTGTCAACACAAACCTGGATATCCAGGCACTGCAGCACGGACACACAGAAGGTGGCTGTCTTTCCTGTTCCAGACTGAGACCTAAACAGATCAGACAGCAACAGTCAGGTCCTGAATCCTGACACAGCACTGTAGGACTGAGGAGGGCGGGGCTACTTACTGAGCAATGACATCTCTGCCTTTGACAATCTGTTTGATTGCCCTCTGCTGGATGGCTGATGGCTTCTCAAAGCCTAAAGAAGAAGAAAACACCAGTTTTTGATTTGTTTTTTGATTCTGTGACAGACAAAATAAAATGGATAGCTTTTCTGCATGCACTCAAGGCCCTGTCACACCTTGACGATTTAGCCAGCGTACGCCGACTGTATTAAAAAACGCTGGCATACGTCTAATATGCTATGGGTAGGTTTTGTGTAAGTTAAGAGCACGTTGAAGAATGCTGATATATGCCGTAATACGCTGAGCATGCTGAAAATTTTCAAGGCATGCCAGCGTATGACTCATACGTTCTGCACATGCGGGACATAAGTTGGCACGTGTTTCTTGTAATTTACTCAAAAGCTGCAGTCTTCATACAAACAGACTGCTTCATTCATAGAGGGAGTAAATATAAAGTCTTAATCTGATCGTTTGTTTCAGTCGGATTCATCAACACAGTCTGATTAACACATATCCACATAAAGCCTCCTGCTTTTGGAAAACGACATCTGAATCTGAAAATACTTTGCGCCCCAGGGGACATCTGTGCTTCCTGAACAAAACAAATACTTTTCCAGTCTGAAAATATTTTAATTCCTTGTCATGGCTGGAAACGTAGCATTTTACACCAAGTCGCTCAGTAGTTTTTCTGCTCCAGGTGCGTTTCTCAGGGGGCGCCATGTCGCGGGGTGAACCAATCGGACCATGACTGGCACTCTGATCAGGCCCTCCCATCTGACTGATCGGGGGGGTAGTCTGATCTCAACCAGAGCGCTTCGTTCATTTACGACAACACTTACCACAGCCACAGTCGACTCATCAGCATTCTGGTCGTAATGAAATTGATCCACAAGGCTAAAAGTAAAATAAAATGTTAAATTACTTTGTTTCTGACCCGCAACATACAGTGCAGTACTGACCCGAACCACTCAGTGGAAACGGAGCTGTCGACATAAGCTAGCTAAATGTCAAGGTGTGACAGCCGCAGAGATGGGTACTGATAAGATTTTATCGATATCGATGCCATTATCGATTCTGCTCATCGATCCGATTCCTTATCGATACCTCTTGTGAATTTTGTACTAAAAGTAGGCTTTACAGGTTTTCTATGTATTTCACTGAGTCTTAATGTAAATTAATATGAAATTGGTCACTGTATCCTTGATCTCTGGACATAAATAAAAACAAAACGGTGTTTCGCTTTGAAGTTATTAATTCCGACTGGACTATCGTTCTAACTTGACTTGGCAGAGAGCCGCAGTCAAACTGATTAGGCATTTTTATATGCCTAACTAACCAGTTTGCTCTGTCCGTCAAAAATATAAACTAATATACATGCATATGCATACACACACACAGATATATAGTTTGGGCACCCCTGATAATTTTCATGATTTACCTTTATAAGTCATTGGCTGTTTGGATCAGCAATTTCAGTTCAATATATCATATAGCAGACAAACACACTGATATTTCAGAAGTGAAATGAAGTTTCTCGTATTTACAGAAAGCGTGCAATAATTCTTTAAATAGAATTAGGCAGGTGCATAAATTTGGGCACCCTTGTCATTTTATTGATTTGACTATATTTAGCACTAACTACTGGAACACAAAACTGGTTTGGTAAGCTCACTGACCCTTGACCTCCTTACACAGGTGAATCCAATCATGAGAAAGGGTATTTAAGGTGGCCATTTGAATAAACTAAATTTGACAATCTCCGTGATAACGCAGTGACACTGTGCCATTGCTTAGGGAGAGCCCTGGACTGTTGATGTTTTAAAACGCAAAAGTACTTTTTATCCGATTGCTCGATTAATCGCCAGAATAATCAATACTCGATTACTAAAATAATCAATAGCTGCAGCCCTAATTTGTTGTCTTTCTGATGCCGATTCTGTTTTTTTTCCTCTCTGTTTGAGGTGCGGCACCATCCACAGATGGGTGTGGTGTCCGTTTCTGTAACCCTCCTGTCCTGTGCACCAGCAACATTTCTGTATATTCACTTTGTGAATTGTTTTGTAATTTGTGTCTGTATCATGGCCCAAACAAAGGGTCACCCCTTTGAGTCTGGTCTGCTTGAGGTGTCTTCCTCAAATCAGAGGGAGTTATTCCTTAAGCACCTTTCACACCGGCGTATTCGCAGAGCTGCGTATTGTGGCACTGTGTTTCATTTAAATACGCCTGAAATGCGCGTGTACTCAGCCTTTTTCCGTGTTCGTAGATCTGCTTGCAGCTGCCTGTGCTCGCTTTTTAATGTGCACACAGTCACATGTACCTTGCCGCTATTTAAAACCAGTTCACTCCTGCCAGCTGTGCAGAACAAACAGTGGACTGTATCATGGGGTTTTTACAGTTGAATTACTGCCATGTATGTAGCCAAAGCTGCTATTTTCTGCCTCTGTGTAAGCGCGCTGTTCTCTCCTGCGTCAGAAACAGTCATGTAACATTATTATTTTTTATTATTTTGTCTTGGTGGATCATTTTCATTGTGTACAGATGATGCCGAGTGTGGCTGTGGTCAAGGCTGCTGTGAATAAAGCGCTGTGACTCTAAACTTTTAAAGCTCCGGTTGCTCCGATCAGGTCCGCTGGTTTGATCAGACCTGATCGATCAGGGCATTTGATGATCGCACCGACATGCAGTGAGTGCACTTTTATTTTAAAGTCACAGCGATTATTGTTTGATCAGACAGACAGAGCGAAAGAGAGAGAGACCCCTGCTGTTTCGGTTCTGTTTCTGGATTTATGAGTTGAGGTCTGATTCCCTTTTATGAGCACACACATCCATCAGCTGTTCTGATCACACAGAGGCGGTGCAGCTGCATAATCCTCTTCTCCAGCTGATTCCTCTGGATTCATGCACTCAGTTTTTGGTTGTATACAGGAGCACCGTGTTGCACAGACTTGCATGCAGTAACCCTGTGCTGCGCAGACCTGCTTAAAACTGTGTCCAGCGCTCTACGCTGAACAAAATTAAACATGTTTAATTTCTTCCATCCTACCCACGTAGCCCTCAACATACTGCTGCATAGGGAGAAAAAAACCCGACGTAGAGTTGCTCAACTCAGCGTAGAAGATACGCCACAATAAGCAGCTCTATGAATACGCCAATGTGAAAGGGGCTTTACCACTGTTGCCTGTGTCCTTGCTCTGGGGGTTGGTAAGGGAGCTGGAACATACCATTCAACGAGGCGAAGCAGAGTTGAATGGTATGTTCCAGCTTTCACCACATGAAATATTCATACCATTAAACTCAAACATTCATTATTTGTATAATGACAACATGGTAGATTTGTCTTTTACTCCAGTGGCATTTTAATGTTGGCTGTTTTTGTATCGTTTTTTGTTTTTACAAATGGCTGCTCAGATTAATGTTAAAGTGTTGTAAGCCTGTAAGATTTGTTATTAATTTAAAAAAAAAACAACTTAAGAGCGGTTAATTAGTGTTGTACATCAAAGATGGCGCACACTGGTGAATCAGAGAGGATGATGGGAAATCCGTGACGTCAACGAAAGCCACCAAATTGCGCATACGTTACATTAAAGAAATAAAATACATGGACTACACAAGAAAATGAAAACACTTATTTCCATCGAACATTTAACGACAGTGATTGGGTGAAACAAATCCTGACGGATACTTCAGTTGCGGCCTTGTTAGCTTCAGGCTCCGGGGCCGCGGCCTACCGTAGGCGTAGATGCCGCGCAGCAGGTCCTCCCGCAAGCCCATCGTGTCGAAAGTCGGCGTGACATCCACCTCCTCGCTGGTCTCAAACTCTATTTTGTCATATCCTCCTCCTTTAGGAGTCTCTTTCTGCTAACAGAAGCCATCGTCCGAGCGGTCTGTAAGCACTCCGAACGGCAGCAGCTTCTTCTTCTGTGACGTTTAATGGCAGCTTGCAATCTTTGTGTATTACCGCCATCTACTGGACGGAGGTGTGATCACTTTGGGATGTCAATGAACACTTAAATAAAATAATAAAAACTAAACTAAAGTCTCCTCACAAGTTGAGTTTTCTTCAGAAAATCTGTAACTGCTTTGTCTGTGCACTGTGTACCACGTAAGTTGTAACCAGTACTGTTTCTGCCTCTCTGCAGTGTGGACACATCCCGTCTATTGTGTGTAGACCGCTGCTCAGTGCTGTGTTTCCTCTTCTTAACCTGGTGAACCAGGTGTCCTCCTGACGCGTGAATGAACTGGATTTTTTAACCGTTACCGTTTGTTGAATACTGTATAGATGCCTGCCCTTCTCCTGCCTATCCCCTTTGTCTTGCCAACGTTTCTGAGTACCATCTTTAATAATTGCTTTGAATTCTGATTTACCAAGTGGGACCTGCACCTCTACTCGCTCTGCTGCAAGTGCCCGTTTTGCCAACTTGTCTGCCTTCTCATTGCCCTCAATGCCCGTATGTGCTGGAACCCAAGTGAAATGTAAAGTGAGTTTTAACTGAGTCAATCTAAAAAGCAACTGAAAAACTTTATCTAGAAGATCCTGTCTACGTGCAGAATGCCTAGTCTGGATGCTCATCATGGTCCTTTCTGTGTGGAGTTTGCCGCTGTTCCTTCTCCTTGTTGTCTTCAACCGCTGGTTCACAGAAATAAACGAGTCCAGTTGATCGGATTGAGTTGAGGACAGCACAGAGAAGCAACAGAAGAATCCAAAGACCCGCTGAACACTGCCACCTGCTGGACACTTCACGAATTACAGTAATTTGATATTCAATGTGCACTGTTAGTACGTGCATGTTTGTAACATGAAGACCAACGTTAAGTAACATTCTATTCTTTGACAGTATAGTTGCTCATTTTGATTAATGAATTATTATTCAGAGGGGGAAGAGTGAACCTTAGTGCGACCTTCGACCTTTGGCTGAGATGGCACGGTTTCATGTTTCCAGCCATTAGACTGATCCCTATCAAGTTTCACAGTTGGAGCCTTGATGACATCACACCTTTGATAACATGTCGTGTGCAACAGGCCACGCCTCCCATGGCAACACCTGAACCCATGTGATCTAGACACAAACCAGCCAGTCTCTCTGCTGTTCAAAGAAACTTTATTCACCCAAAAACACGATGGACCGTCACCATTTTGAAAGACACACAAAAACATCCACACCATAGCTCCGCCCACGGAGACAGACTTCATCCAATGAACTTTAGTGACTTTTACAAACAAACCTGTCAGATTTCACAGGCAGCCATGTTGACACCAGCCCGTGCTCGTTACTTTAGTACTTCAAACATTAAGCTACCCGTTAGCACGGTTAGCATGCTGACCAGTCATGTCGCCTAGCTTCATCCTTACACGCTAGGTGGTATATAGTGTGTAGCAAGGTGGGTGGGCGGAGCTGTGATGTAACTGACAATATGGGTGGGGTTGGGGGCGGGGCAGTACACTCGTGGGTGGGGACCAGGGCCCTGGCTTCCAGTTTGGAGCGCCCCCCAGTGGCTGGAGGCTGGGAGGCAGGGGTGATAGGGGGAGTAATGTGGAGGATGGGCAGGGTTAGGAAAAGAGGGTGTGGCAGAGGAGAGGTAGGCAGCAGGAGGCGGAGTCTCGTAAGGCAGGTGCACAATTGAGGGAGGTGGGAGGGGCTGTTGCTCTGCATACAGGAGTGCAGATGAAGGGGCGGAGCCTGGAGGGATAGAACTGATGGATGAGGTGGGAGAGGAGCCTTCCAGTGATGTAACGGGGCCTAATTAGTAAAACAACAAATAAGAACACGTGGTAAGGCTTCAGAATACTGACATCTGCTGGTCAAACAGATTAGAACACACTTACTACAACAAAAAGTTCTTGTGTGACTTCAAGTGTTGTACAAATGAAGGAGTGTTCAATTGTCATACAGAAACCTGCTGCCAGCCAATCAGAGACGACCTGAACACAGTTAGCCTAGTGTCAGTGTAACGGGAGCCAGCAGGTGGTGCTGTGCAGAAGAAGTTAAGTAAACCAAAAGACGCTGCCTGGAGCCTGTGAGTTTTATGCCGCATTCACACCGGACGCCACGCGAGCGACGGCGGCGAGAGGTTGCCATGTAATCCCTATGGAAGCACACATTGTGGTGCCATAAACGTCCAAGCCACACAATGCGATGCAAATAAAGCGATTTTGAGCGATCCGTGTGTTTGTGGCGCAATATCACGTTGCATTGCATCGAGTCGCCCTCTTCCCCAAGTTGAAAAATCTGAACTTTTTCGTCTTGTTGCGCCACGATGACTAATCAGGGACTGGATATGTAGTGACGCGGAGACGTCTGGAGTTTATACTTGATGTGGACATGTCCTATCTCTGGCAATCAGCCTGTCCTTTAACACAGTTATGACAGAGTTTGAGGGGAGAGCGAGCAGCAGCACTGCAGCAGACAGTTTTTTTTCATGTGCACACAAACGAATCATCCGTGAAGATAATTTTATTAACTACACAGATGTATAATAAAACAAATGGTGACTGGTTTATAACACAATTATGACAGAGTTAGCGGCAGCCATTTTTTTTATTGTTCACATGTGCGCGCGCAAACGGGACAGGAGGTCCTCAAACTGGGTCCTGGAGAGACGGAAATACCGCTGAAAGCGGCTGTCATCCAGGCGCAGCTCCTGCAGCAAATAATGAAACTCCCCGAATTGGGAATGTCTCATGAGGATGTTGTGAACCCAGGGACAGCGCCACTGGCGATGTTTGTCAGCTTTCCACAACAAAGAGCACAGCAACTCGCTCCGTGTGATCAAGGTCTGCCTTGTTGACTTGACGGCGAGCGGAATGGAAGCTCTTCCTATTTGATGACGCAATGGGGCAAAGAGTAACACACCGGGTGATGGTGGCGCGTCCCTCGCCTGGCGATGGATGCGAATTTGTGGCGTCGCGTGGTGTCTGGTGCGAACACGGCGTCAGCCTTGTGGTGTGAACACCTGCCTCCCATCCCGGACACCGAGTGGGAGCCCAGAGCGGAACAACGTGACACAGGTTACATCTGTCCTCTCGTCCTTCGACCAGATTCCCAAGAAGACCTTGGCACTGCATCGCTGCTCCAGTCTCCTTTCCTGAATCTCTGGCCAATGTTTCTGGATAAGTCGGCTTTCTAGATATTATTCTGGCTGACGGGCACCGGAGGAGGAGGATGGAGGACGTGGTTTGTCCTGTGGTATGACTGCAGTGGGCAGCAAACTGGAGTCGCTTTTGCTCGAGTTGCTGGGATCTGGGTGGGAATCCTGCATTTATACTTAGCTGTGCTTCCTCCAAAGTGATCATTTCCAAATCCAGTGGCCAGTTTTGACTTAAAAAGATGTTAAAAGGAGCCATGTGTTTTGCTAAATATGGTGACTGAATGCAGGAGGTCCAAAGTCCTGGTCCTGGTCCAAACATGCCTACACTGACACACTGAGTGTTTTAATTGGATGGTGCGATTGTGCTACTGACCATGTCCATCTGTCTGTCCGTCTGCTCCCCTGGTGGATTCTGGGTAGGAAGAGGTTGTCTGATGGGGGCCGCGAGCTGCCTCAGGGTACAAGGGAGGGGCAACTGGCAGCAGAAAACAAACCTGTTAGTCATCAGTTCATTCAAAGTGATCAAATTCCAAACTCAGTCACGGTCATGAATGTTTCCGCAGGAACCTGCAACGTGGACAGGATCATGTGGGGAGGCAGAGTCACTGTAACAGCTCAAGTGGAATATTTATGGGAAAAAACAGTTGTTTACATGACAGAGGGACGTGGCTACTCACACAGCCTGACATACCCCAGAGTCCGCATCACTTTATGTTCTCTAAATGGATGGATTGCTACCGCGCTTACGCTCAGAGAGACAGTGCCAAACAGGAAGTCCACCGCTAAATCCCCTCCCCCAATGACAGTGTACTGTCAGTAAGGTGCTCTACTGGGACCAACATAATTAACAGCGGCCACATTTCTTAATGATGATAAATCAAATTTATTAATTTATATAGCGCCAACTCATGACAAGGTCGTCTCAAGGCACTTTACACAACACGACTTCAAAGGTTTTGTTTGATACGGTGGCATTTCTTATTCATGGAAAGCCACCTGTTAGTCGTTCTCCTTTTTCAGCACAGGACTTTCTGGACTATTTCGAAAAGAAAATAGAAGATATTAGGTTGAGCACATCTCAGCATACTTTGGTCCAGTCATTGTATCCAGCTACTGAGCTGGGGACTACCACTGAGGTGCTACCTAGATTCACGGAATTTGATAGTATCTCACTAGGTGTGCTGACGAAACTCGTGATGTCTACTAAAAGCACAACTTGTTTATTTGATCCTATACCAACAAAATTGTTTAAGGATCTTTGGCCCATTCTTGGGCCGACTGTGCTGGAAATTGTTAACCTTTCTTTAAACTCTGGATCTGTTCCAAATTGTTTTAAATCTACAGTGGTTAAACCACTACTCAAGAAATCTAATCTTGATCCTGGTGTATTGAAAAACTATAGGCCGATATCAAATCTATCATTCTGCTCTAAAATTCTGGAAAAAGTGGTGTCACGGCAGCTTGTGGACTATCTTACTGAGAATGACCTTTTTGAGCCACTGCAGTCTGCTTTTAGAAGACATCACTCCACAGAAACAGCACTTATTAAAGTAGTTAATGATCTTCTGCAAGCATTGGACTCGGATACTAATACAGTATTGGTGTTGCTGGATCTCAGTGCTGCGTTTGACACAGTTGATCATCATATTCTACTTGATAGGCTAGAAAACTGTTTCGGGATTACTGGAACTGCTCTTGCGTGGCTGACGTCTTATCTGTCTGGTCGTTCCTACTGTGTTTTGTGCAACGACACTACCTCTGACTTTAGGGGCATGAAGTTCGGGGTTCTGCAGGGATCCATTCTGGGTCCCCTGCTTTTTTCCCTATATATGGCACCCGTTGGGAACATTTTGCGGCGTTTTGGGGTTGCTTTTCATTGCTATGCTGATGACACTCAGTTGTATATGCCGATAGCTGCTGGAAATCCTGTCCACATAAAATCTTTACAGGACTGTCTCGCAGCAGTGAGAAGTTGGATGTCTAGCAACTTTCTACTTTTGAACTCTGATAAGACTGAAATGATGGTTCTTGGTCCAGCAAGACATCTGTATCAATTTGATCAGCTAGCGCTTAGCCTAGGTTCATGTGTTATACACCATACTGACAAAGTGAGGAACCTTGGGGTAATTTTTGATCCTACGTTGTCCTTTGACCTCCACATTAGGGACATTACGAGGACTGCTTTCTTTCATCTAAGAAATATAGCAAAGATTCGTCCCATCCTGTCTATGGCTGATGCTGAGACTCTGATTCATGCTTTTGTTTCTTCTAGATTGGACTATTGTAATTCTTTGTTTTCTGGTTTACCACAGTCCAGCATCAGGGGTCTTCAACTGGTTCAAAATGCTGCTGCCAGACTTCTGACACGAAGCAGAAGGTTTGATCATATTACGCCGGTTCTGGAATCGCTTCACTGGCTTCCCGTCTATGTGAGATCGAATTTTAAGGTGTTACTATTGGCCTATAAAATTGTTCACGGACTGGCGCCCCCCTATCTGGCCGGCCTGGTTGAGTCCTATGTGCCGGCAAGGGCTCTACGTTCACAGGGTGCAGGACTATTGTGTGTCCCGAGGGTGAAGAAAAGGTCAGCGGGTTACAGAGCTTTCTATCACCGCGCCCCAGCTCTGTGGAATGATCTGCCTGCGCTGATACGACAGTCGGACTCTGTGGAGACTTTTAAACCCAGGCTGAAGACACATCTGTTCTCCCTGTTTTATCATTAGTATTTTATATGACTGTGTGTCTTTTTTTATTTATTTATTTTACTTCTTTTACCTTTTTATGGTTAAATTTTTTTTATTGTGTTTTAATCTTATTTCATTTTATTCTGCTTTTAAATGTTTGTGAAGCGCCTTGAGGCGATTACTCGTGATTTGGCGCTATATAAATTAATAAATTATTATTATTATTATTATTATTATGACTGGGAAAAAACTGAACAAAATGAATCAAAAGATTAAAAACATAATACAACTCCAATTCCAATGAAGTTGGGACGTTGTGTAAAATGTAAATAAAACATAATACAATGATTTTCAAATCCTCTTCAACCTATATTCGATTGAATACACCACAAAGACAAGATATTTAATGTTCAAACTGATAAACTTTATTTTTGTGCAAATATTTGCTCATTTTGAAATGGATGCCTGCAACATGTTTCAAAAAAGCTGGGACAGTGGTATGTTTACCACTGTGTTACATCACCTTTCCTTCTAACAACACTCAATAAGCGTTTGGGAACTGAGGACACTCAAACTCAAAGTGAACTTTAATGTCAATCTAGCCATGCAACACATACATTACACAGAAGACTGAAACTGCGTTTCCCCAGACTCCAAATGTGCAGTAACAGAGGCTAAATTAGACATACAACTAAATACAGACTGGACATGAGACATCACTGGGAAAGAAAATGCAAATAATATCAGTAACATAACAATCAGCACGACATATAGACAACAGTGAGCAGACATTTCCAGGGCTGTCAGTGTTTCAGAATGTAGTGAGTTGAGGTTTGTTACTGGAGTGCAATAGTACTGAGTGCAGCAATACAGGTGCAATGTGGCAAAAGTGCAGAGTGCAGAGTAACAGCATGGAGGTGAATAAGTTTGTAAAGTTTTTGTTTTTTGTGCAAGGAATGTGCATAAAAGTAGTTTGGTGTGTGTGTGTGTGTGTGTGTGTTGGGGGGTTATGCTCTTGCTTTTGGGAGTGAGTTCAGCAGTCTGATGGCCTGTGGGGAAAAAGCTGTTGCTGAGTCTGGTGGTCCTGCAGCGCATACTGGTAGGAGGGTAAACAGTTTGTCTGAGGGGTGGGCGGGGTCTTTGATGATGTTGATGGCTCTTCTGTGGCAGCAGGATGGGTACAGGTCCTGTATGGATGGTTGGGCTGACCTTGTGATCTTCTCCGCTGTTCTCTCCACTCTCTGTAGCGCTTTCTGGTCAGCAACACGGCAGCTGCCATACCAGACAGACTGCTGGTGAGGATGCTTTCAATGGCGCCCCTGTAGAAGGTGGTGAGTGCTGAAGGGGGGAGACTGGCGCTCCTCATCCTGGGTAGGGAGTGAAGGTGTTGCTGAGCTTTCTTGACAAGGGAGGCGGTGTGTGTTGTCCATGTCAGGTCATCAGTGATGTGCACCCCCAGGAACTTGGTGCTTTTCACTGATTCCACAGCACTGCATTGAAGGTGAGAGGTGTGTGAGGCTTGTGATTCTTCCTGAAGTCCACCGTTATTTCCTTTGTTTTGTTGTTTTGTTGACATTGAGGTGCAGGTTCTTGATGTCACACCAGTTGATGAGATGGTGTACCTCCTCTCCTCTCGTCATCATTGCTGATGAGGCCCACTACTGTTGTGTCATCTGCAAACTTGATGATGTGGTTTGAGTTGTGTCTGGCACAACAGTCATGGGTCATCAGGGTGAACAGCAGAGGGCTCAACACACATCCCTGGGGGACCCCTGTGTTCATGATGGTGGTCTGTGAGGATTTTTTGCCCACTCTTACTGTCTGAGGTCTGTTTGTGAGAAAGTCCAGTAGCCAGTTGCAGAGTGGGGTGCTGATGCCTATAGCACTCAGTTTGTTCACCAGGTGTTGTGGGATGACTGTGTTGAAGGCAGAGCTGAAGTGAATGAACAGCATCCGCACGTAGCTGTCTTTGTTCTCCAGATGAGCCAGGCTGAGGTGAAGTGCTGCTGCTATGGCATCATCAGTAGAGCACTTGGGATGGTACGCAAACTGGAATGGGTCAAGAGTGGCAGGTAGGCTGGATGTTATGTGAGCCTTGACCAGCCTTTCAAAGCACTTCATCACAATGGGAGTGAGTGCTATGGGCCAGTAGTCATTCAGGGTTGTTGCTGGGGATTTCTTGGGTAGCGGTATGATGGTGGTGGCTTTGAAGCATTCTGGTATGATGGCCTGGCTCAGAGAGATGTTGAAGATATCTGTGAGAACATCTATTTGTGAGTCAGCACAGTCTCTAAGCACACACCCAGGTATATTGTCAGGGCCGGCAGCCTTCCTGGGGTTCACCTTTTCAAGGGTCCTCCGCACATCAGCCGGGTCCAGTTGAAGTGTTGCGTTGTCCAAGCAGTGAGGGGCTTTTGTTGGAGTGGTGGTGTTGTTTTCTTCAAAATGACTGAAGAAGACATTGAGTGAGTTAAGAAAGTCTGTGCTGTCCTCGCAGGGTTGGGGGGGTGGGTCTATAGTCTGTTACTGACTGAATGCCTTACCATAGGCGTCTGGGGTTTTTTGTGTCAGTGAAATGTGATTGGATTTTCTGTCCATAGGCACGCTTGGCTGCTCTCATGCCCCGGTTCAAGGGAGCAGTCGTTCCTCCCTGCTGCTGTCAGGCTGTACAATATCACTGTGAAATAACCACATGCAATAATATGTCCATAAATCATGTGCAATAACAACTCGTTTACAAATCCCAGCACAAATGTCACCTTATCACATCTGAACTCCATTTCACATATTGTAAATAAGATGCTCCTATCTCCTTTTCAATCCCAATCATGTTTATATACGAGGTCTGTCCATAAAGTATCGTACCTTTTTATTTTTTTTTTAAACTATATGGATTTGATTCATATGTTTTTACATCAGACAAGCTTGAACCCTCGTGCACATGCATGAGTTTTTCCACGCCTGTCGGTGACGTCATTCACCTGTGAGCACGCCTTGTGGAAGGAGTGGTCCCGCCCTGTCATCGGATTTTCATTGTCTGGAAATGGTGGAATGATTTGGACTTTTTTTTTCCATCAGAATGTTTTCAGAAACTGTTAGAGACTGGCACCTGGAAACCATTCGAAAAATTTATCTGGCTTTTGGTGAAAATTTTACAGGCTTCACAGAGAATAAGGTCTGTTAGTACAGCTTTAAGGACCGCTTTAAGGACGCTCAGCGCGCCGCGCTGCGAGCTGCGACGACGCAGCACAAGCCACCCGACCATTTCTAAACGGATGGCTGTGTGGAGCTGGGACTGTCGTGTGTTCTTTCTCTGGTTATCACAAGAGCTGGACATCAGCCATTTTCTGGCAGATTTCACTTTTAACAAGAGATTTTGTCATGGAAAGCCGCGCGGAGGCTTCGCGCGTCACGACCGATTCGTTTTGGAAGGGAGACAAAGGAACACCTCCGTTTCGGCGTGCCAGAGGACAAGTTTGGACATGTCTATCTCGGCTTTCAATGCTTACCAGTCGAGTGAGTTATAAGAGAACTTGTGGAGAGCTGGGCATGTCCGATCTTGTCCTCTGGCACGCCGAATTAGAGGTGTTCTTTGTCTCGCTCGAACAGCGAATCGGTCGTGACGCACAAAGCCTCTGCGCGGCTTTCCACGACAAAATCTCTTGTTAAAAGTGAAATCTGCCAGAAAATGGCAGATGTCCAGCTCTTGTGATAACCAGAGAAAGAGCACACGACGGTCTCGTATTCACAGAGCCATCCATTTAGAAATGGTCCGGTGGCTTGCGCCGCGTCATCGCAGCTCGGAGCGCGGTGTGCCGAGTGTCCTTAAAGGGGTCCTTAAAGCTGTACTAACAGACCTTATTCTCTGTGAATCCCGTAATATTTTCACCGAAAGCCAGATAAATTTTTTGAATGGTTTCCAGGTGCCAGTCTCTTAACAGCTTCTGAAAAAATTCTGATGGAAAAAAATCATTCCGCCATTTCCAGACAATGAAAATCCGACGACGGGGCGGGACCACTCTTTCCACAAGGCGTGCTCACAGGCGAATGACGTCACCGACAGGCGTGGAAAAACTCACGCATGCGCACGAGGGTTCAAGCTTGTCTGAGGTGAAAACATATGAATCAAATCCATATAGTTAAAAAAAAATAAAAAGGTACGATACTTTATGGACAGACCTCGTATATGCATATGTACATGTGTATAGGTATGTGTGTGCATTTGTGTATATATATATACACACACACACACACACACATTCTATTTCTACCTCATTTCTTATGTCTTGTATTGTTATAAGTACTATTATTATTGCTTATCCTTGCACACGCTGTTCAATGAACATTTTCCTCTACTTGCACCCACCTTGTGTGTTTTCTTAAGACCTGCGTAACAAGTGAATGTATCCTCTGTGAGATCAATAAAGTTTATCTATCTATCTAAGTTGGCCCTCAGTGATCTGAGGGCTTCCTTGTCTCCAGACTTGAAAGCAGTGTTCCATGCTCTCAGGAGCTCACACAACTCCCTGGTGAACCAGGGTTTGTCGTTTGCCCTTGTGGTGATGTGTTTTATGACAGTCACATCTTCCATGCATTTGGATATGTAGCCTGTCACAGACTCAGTGTATTCCGTTATGTTGACATGCTGGTTGGAAGTGGCGGCCTCTCTGAAAACATTCCATTCTGTGTGATCAAAACAGTCTTGTAGTGCTGAGGTGGCCCCCTCTGGCCAAGTTCTAATCTGTTTCACAGAAGGTTTGCACCTCGTTAGCAGTGGTCTGTAGGCTGGAATGAGCCTGATAGAGAAGTGGTCTGAGTTGCCCAGGTGGGGGTGGGGAACAGCTCTGTATGCCTGCTTAACATTAGTATGCACCTGGTCAAGAATGTTTTCTCCCCTTGTTGCAAAATCCACGTTTGTGATAGCGAGGGAGTACTGTTTTCAATTTGGCTTGATTGAAATTGCACACGATTATGTTAGCAGCGTTTGGATTCGAGTCCTGCATTGAGCTCACAGACCGATACAGTGTAGAGAGTGCGTCCTTTGTGTTCGTGATGGGCGGCAAATACACAGCTGTTATAGTGACGGCTGAAAACTCTCTCGGCAAGTATGTTGGATGGCACTTGACTGTTAGAAATTCTATGTCCTCAGAACAGTGGCTTGAGATGACTTTAACGTTAGTACACCAGTTGTTGTTGATGAAAATACACACACCACCACCTCGTGATTTACCGCTGAGAACTTGACTACTATCTGCCTGGAACAATGTTAGACCTTCCACCTGAACGGCAGTTGTCTGGGACAGTGTGGCTAAGCCATGTCTCAGTGAGGATGATGGCGCTGCAGTCTCTCACCTTCCTTTGTGTTGTTAGATCCAATCTGAGGTAGTCCATTTTGTTTTCCAATGAACGAACATTGGAGAGCAGAATCGAAGGAAGTGCAGGTCTGTACAGCATCGCTTTTAGTCTGGCACTGATACCTGCTCGGCAACCCTGCTTGCTCGCTCTAGCACACCTCTTGCGACGCATGCTAGCTCCCTCCCTCCGCTTGCGTCGCCTCCGGCATCGGCCGGTGGCGGGAGGAGAGTCCGCTGCTTTGCAGGCCCCTGAGTCTCACCAGTGTAGGATTCCTAGCTTGCCGAGTGCATCAGGTTCCAAAGTCCATGTAACTCCGGAAAGATTGTATGAAAAGTTGGAGTTGCGGAGTCCGAGTAGTAGGCTTCTGTTGTAGACTCTCTTTGTACAAGACTGAGACGAAACAGACGACACATTTAACAAAAACGCACATCGCTATCGGGAGCTGAAGTAGCCGCTGCCAGTACGGGTGCCGCCATCTTGGATCTGTGTCGATAACTGTTGAAGCTTTGTAGGTGGAATTCTTTCCCATTCTTGCTTGATGTACGACTTCAGTTGTTCAACAGTCCGGGGTCTCCGCTGTCGTATTTTGCGCTTCATAATGCGCCACACATTTTCAGTGGGCGACAGGTCTGGACTGCAGGCAGGCCAGTCTAGTCAGTAAGATGTCATCTTGAAGGTAGCCTATGTTGCTCTACAATGTCAGTGTACCTTTCAGCATTGATGGTGCCATCACAGATGTGTAAGTTGTCCATGTCATGGGCACTAACACACCCCCATACCATCACAGATGCTGGCTTTTAAACTTTGCGCTGGTAACAATCTGGATGGTCTTTTTCCTCCTTTGTCCAGAGGACACAAAAGGATTTCCAAAACCAATTTGAAACATGGACTCATCAGACCACAGCACACTTTTCCACTTTGCGTCTGTCCATTTCAAATGAGCTCGGGCCCAGAGAAGGCGGCGGTGTTTCTGGATGTTGTTGATGTTTGGCTTTCACTTTGCATGGTAGAGTTTTAACTTGCACTTGTAGATGTAGCGACGAACTGTGTTAACTGACAATGGTTTTCTGAAGTGTTCCTGAGCCCACGCGATAAGATCCTTTACACAGTGATGTCGGTTTTTAATGCAGTGCCATCTGAGGGGTCAAAGGTCACGGGCATTCAATGTTGGTTTTCAGCCTTGCTGCTTACATGTAGAAAGTTCTCCAGATTCTGTCAATCTTCTGATTATATTATGGACTGTAGATGATGGAATCCCTAAATTCCTTGCAACTGAACATTGAGAAACATTGTTCTTAAACTGTTGGACTAATTTTTCATGCAGTTGTTCACAAAGTGGTGATCCTCACCCCGTCTGTGCTTGTGAACGGCTGAGCCTTTTGGGGATGCTCCTTTTATACCCAATCATGACACTCAGCTGTTTCCAATTAACCTGTTCACCTGTGAAATGTTCCAAACAGGTGTTCTTTGAGCATTCATCAACTTTCCCAGTCTTGTGTTGCCCCCGTCCCAGCTTTTTTGAAACGTGCTGCAGGCATCCATTTCAAAATGAGCAAATATTTGCACAAAAACAAGAAAGTTTATCAGTTTGAACACTAAATATCTTGTCTTTGTGGTGTTTTCAATTGAATATAAGTTGAAAAGGATTAGTATTCTGTTTTATTTACATTTCACTCAGCATTCCAACTTCATTGTAACTGGGGTTGTAAAAGAGCAAAACCATAAAAGAGTAAAAAGAATTATAAAAAAACAACATAATATACTAACAATAAAACAGGGAAAATAAGTGCATCTTAAGTCTGGACTTGAAAGTCTCTACAGAATCTGACTGTTTTATTGATGCATGGAGATCATTCCACAGAACAGGGGCATGATAACAGAAAGGTATGTGACCCACAGACTTCTTATTCACCTTAGGGACACAAAGTAGTCCTGCACCCTGAGAATGCAGAGCCGGGCCGGTACGTAGGGTTTAGGATTACCTCAACTAGTCACGACTACATCAACTATTGAAACAGTCGACAACTACCGTATTTTCTGCACCATAAAGCGCACCGGATTATAAGGCGCGCCCTCAATTAGCGGGTACTTAACCCTTACAAAAGGCGCACGCTAAAACATATAGTCTACAAAAAAAAAAGGTCACGGAAGCAAAACGGTGAGTTTATTTGAACTTTTTAACAACTTTGAACTACCGGTATTTAACAATATGTCACTCACAATATTTTTTATTATGGTTTTGTCACAAATCCATCGAAGTCCTCATCTTCTGTGTCTGAATTGAACAGCTGGTCTTCCAGCTGTGGCCACCTCGCTTTGTTTCTGCGGAAACTCCGTTTGGTCTTTTTAACTTGGCGCAGTTCATTTTCTTGTTTCCTCTCGCAGCTGCTCTATTCCCATGAACAACCGCGTAACTGATAGCCTGCAGTTTGAATTGTGCCTTGTAAGCATGTCTCTTCGCTGGCGCCATTTTCGGGGGTCCTTAGACAAACAAATGTTGTTTTGCAGGATACCTGTAGTATACGGTAACTACCGGAGGAGTGGCGGAGGTAAGTGTACGTACCACGGACTCACGGACTCTTCTCCGATTGCTTTATCGCTGCCAGGGTACGTACTCTACGCTGCTAGCGTACGTACTTTACGTATTACGTCCTTGTGTCAGCGGGAAATGGTCCGATATTCTGACGGTCAAAGACAACGTCGGTCGTTTTTACAGATTTTGGAATTCAGTGCGCACATAAGGCGCACCAGATTATAGGGCGCACGGCCGATTTTTGTGAAAATTTAAGGCTTTTAGGTGCGCCTTATGGTGCGGAAAAGTCAATGAGTCATTTGCTTTGAACCTTGAACCAATAAAGCAGTGCGTCGATCTGCTGCTTCGTTGGATCTTTACTTCGCTCCTCTTCAGATGCGGCAACTCCACTTCTTAACCCCTCTCAAAACCATTAAAATATGTCAATCGTGAGTAACTTTTGTGCAGATTAAAGTGACTAACTGGGACTCCTGTCTTGTTGGGAGAAAGAATGGTCTGGTAGGGTTTAATTAGGTCAGCTTGGCAGGGAGGTGCCAGTCCATGAACAACTTTATAGACTAGTAGCAGAACCTTAAAATCTGATCTCACAGGAACAGGAAGCCAGTGAAGAGACGCAAAAATGTTCGTAATGTGGTCGAATTTTCTGCTTCATGTCAAAAGTCTGGCAGCAGCATTTTGAACCAATTGATAAGAATCAATCTTGATCACAACTGAGGACAGAGTTTATAAACCTGTCAGTGCTGATTGGAGAAATCCTATGACACACTTACTAAACCAGAGACACGGTACCTCACACGCCTTAAAGCTGAAAAACTGTTTAAGACTGAACGTTGATAACTGATAAGGTCAGGGGGCATGCTTCAGAACCGGCTGAGGCTGCAGACTTCTTGGGGGGATTACTGTGAGCTGTTCGGGGCGGATTACGATGACCTGTTGGGGGCAGATTACGGTGACCTGTCGGTGGGGGGGAGTACGATGACCTGTTGGGGGCAGATTATGGTGACCTGTTGGGGGCAGATTACGGTGACCTGTTGGGGGCAGATTACGGTGACCTGTTGGGGGCAGATTACGGTGACCTGTTGGGGGGAATTACAGTGACGTGTTGGGGGATTACGGTGTCCTATTGGGGGAAATGACCTATTGGGGGGGGATTACGTTGACCTGTTGGGTCTAATCCATTCAAATCAGTGGTCCTGCCAAAAAAGACGGGAACACTTCTCGTTTTCCAGAGCTGTGATTCAGCGGAATCAGACGAAACCTGTTAAAATAAGGCTTGGTTTCAAAGTCAACAGGACGAATCAAAAACATCTTTATTAGGCGGATTCAATCAGAGTTTTGATCTATTAGGCAACAGCACACACAGTGAATTCATCAATGGTGCTTCTGAGAAAAGTTGCCCTCCATAGTCCCAGGAACATTCTGAAGGGACGCAGGACACTGCACTCACGACTGAACAACGTGCGTGCGCAGCCCCTCCCCTCACAGTGCCATCAAAATTAATGCAGTTATCATTTTAAAAACCAGCCACACTTCTGTAAACTTTGTAGTTAATCTGCGGTTCACGTGGGCCAACCAGTGGAGGGCGTTCCATGTACATCACGGATCAACTATAATCCTTTACACCACTAATCCCAAATGTTCATTTCATGGGTTCACAATTTTTGAAAAATTGATAAATACCCGAGCACTATCTTTGGCTGTTTGAGTTTTCTTTGTTGTACCTCATTTTAACTGGATCAGATGGTCCGCCCTCTGAGTCTGAGCCGCCTCAGGTTTCTTCCTGTAGTTAAAAGCCACCTGAGGGCCCTTTTCCCAGACCCCTGCTGCCGGTGTGCGTGCTCAGGGTGTGGAGACGGTTCAAGCTTATTTACGTGAAGCACCTCAGAGTGACCTGCTTTGTGATTTGACGCTACGTAGATAACCGAATTCAATTCCGTCCCACCTCCAGTGCTGGTGTCGCCGACCGAACAGTCCCTCCTAACAATTGATCTGCACTGCCTTCACCGCGCATGCGTCATTTCTGTGCATCAGCTGCGGTTCACTGATTATCACCTCATTTCTGCTTCAAACTGCCTCCAGTCATCATCTGTCTCAGCCACAGATATCTGAAGCTTTTCTACAACAATCATTTCCACATAAATTCAGCATTATTTCATAATAAAAGACAGAGGAAGTGACCAGAGCACCACAGCTACACGAGCTGCTAGTTGACACGCTCACTGCACCTCCATCATTTCAAAGCGTCACCGATTATCACCTCATTTTTCCTTAAAACTGACTATAGTATGATTTAAGAGGTTTTACTTTGCCATCTGATGGTTAATAATCACATTAATCCATTTGATCACTTTGGGTGAATACAGTCAGACTGAGACGAGCTGCTGTGGTCCCAAATGACGCATGCGCAGTGAAGGCAGGGCGGACCCATTTTTAGGGGGGGGGACCATTCGGTCTGCGACACCGGCCTGCAACCACTCAGTCCCGACCTGCTCATAAATGTCGGTGATATCGTGACCACACTGAGCAGCACCTACTGGTTATCAAAGGAACAGCCGTTGGTACAGAGGTTGTTGATTGGTCAGTGGTCTTACCGTGAAGGGTGGGGTCTTGGCTCACGTAGGATGGGTAGTGTTGGTAGGGGTAGGGTGCCTCTGGAGGGTGGACAGGGTACACCTGCTGCCAACAGCTCTGGTGGTACCACTATGGAGAGGGAGCAGGTTTGGAGGGTCAGCTTTCCTACTTCAGGAACAGCCTTATTCATCACCATAGCCAGGCGTGCACATAACTGGTACTTATGGTGCTTGTGCGTGCGAAAAATAAATGATATGCAGCAGAAAACACAAGGGAAGCACTTCATAAAAGGAAAGCAATGACAGATTGTAGAAAAAGTGTTTCCTTCTACTGTGCATCAATGATGTTTAGCACACACGCAGGAGCATGATGAGTACCAGTTATGTGCACCCCTGACCATAGCAACACCACATGAAGTGAAGTAGATCACAAGAACATCACAGTGAATTTTTTTTGTTTTTAAATCAAGGGTCAGTGGTTTTGCCCACACATCCACAAATACCCAGGTTTGTTGGATGATAAGTATAGTGAATGATGCAAGGTCGCCACAGTCGGAACTACAGCAGAACAACGGTCTCAGGGGAGCGCGTGAGGGTGAGACAACACACGGGCGAGACAGGGGCAGTGCACGAGGATGAGACGACAGACAAGCAAGACTGCGGGAGCGAGAGACACAGCAAGAGAGTCAAGCACGTGTCCTTCAGGCTCATCAGAGGTGAAATCTATCACGATGCTCCGAGAGAGCAACCCGAATCTTTCTGGATCATCAGAGGCAGAGTCTACTGCGACGCTACGGCAGAGCGCATTAAATCCTTCGGGATCATGAGAGGCAAAATCTATCGCGATGCTCTGACAGAGCGACCCAAATCCTTCGGGATCATCAGAGGCGGAGTCTATCGCGATGCTCCGACAGAGCGACCCAAATCCTTCGGGATCATCAGAGGCAGAGTCTATCGTGATGCTCCAACAGAGCGACCCAAATCCTTTGGGATCATCAGATACCTACAGCTGTTTTTCTGTGTGTGTCCTGATGACGAGCACAAATTCTTACCTGGACTCCGAGGTTGAAGTAGTACTGCAGAACCCTACAATCTACACACACACACACACACACACACACACACACACACACACACACACACACACACACACACACACACACACACACATCAGATTAAGCCTTCAAAAACACTTCTATGTGCTGAAGAGAGATGACCTCACCTCTGGGTAAGTCACTGCCATTAGGGTCATAGGAGTAAGGAGGCGGAGTTACCACAGTGCAGAGAGGCTCGCCCAACTCATTAACCATCCAGGGAGAAGCAGCTGGAATTGCCATGGCAACTGAACAATGGATTTTAAAAAACAAAAAAAAAGAAAAAAGAGGAGGCATTCAAAATAGGTATCAAAAAGTCAGATTTCTGTTTTAACCATTTTTATGCCCGCTGGGCTGCTGCTTGCCACATCCCCAGACTGGGTGGGCATGTCAACACAGACTTGCCCAGTGGGCACGTCCATGATTTTCTACTGGAAGGTGTTTAAAGGAAAGTCTGTCTGAAAACAACAGTAATGGTCCGAGTACTGAGAACGGACCGGAGCCAGCAGGACACGCCCACAGCAGGAGGCGTCCGGATCACAACCTGACCCAGGAGACTTGAAGCACATTTCCATGGAAACCCACTACACAGACATCACAGTTGTTAGCGTTAATCAGCACCTGGCACCACAGTCGTGATGCCAACACAAATTTCTCTAAAGCTGGACGCTCGATGTTCAACTTGTATCCACAGTGAAATAAAAAAAAAAAAAAAAGCAAACGCTGAATTTAACAGCACTCTGAAGTGGTTAAATACGTTTATTTTGCCAGAATCAGAGGCTGAGAACTTGAATATTTCTTGTCCAAAATTTGGATTTCTGGTTGTTTCAAAGGTCACAGTGTCAGAGGTCACGCCAGACAGCGGTGCATCCTTAAGATTCCCGACATGTGCAGCGAATTTCAACTCCGAAAGAAATGTCCTAGTCTCCACCAAGCTCCTCCCTACATCTCTGTGGGCGTGTCCAAAGCACCTGTAATCAAAAACCTAGAGATACCTGGGCGTGGCTGACTGTGAGCGGCGGCTCCAGGTGCACGAGGTGAGGAAGAGGAGGGCGAGGAGGAGGCAGAGGAGGGTGAGGAGCAAACGACCACTAACGGCTTCACAAGCTGGGACAAAAAAGAAAAAAAGTGAATGAACAGAGAGTTACAGGTCAAAATCAGTCCAGGTTAGGTCTGAGAAACCCGCTTCCGGCACAGGTCATCCTGAAGTCAGCAGTGATGTCATAGTCTTTGATATGGTTCAAGTTCTTCTTCGCATAGTGACAGTGGACTCAGGACATGACCCTGAGGACCACCCAGGTTCAGGATGATGTTTTTCTGAAGTCTAATGACCTCTCCCATGCAGAGGAAGCAGGTGGTCAGGGGCCCATTAAAGGTGGAGCTCAGGTTAAGCTTCATTCGCTTCATTCACATGACGACTGTAGAAAAACCATCACGCTGCTCGTTACAGCAGAGTCACGGTTGCCAGGCAGCTTTCTCAAAATGGCCAAGTAGACATTTATTCAAATAAGGAAGTTTGTGTGGTCACTGGGGGAGATCCTGTAGTCTGAGTCAAACTGGATTCCTGTCCCCATGATCTTGGTCTCTCTTGAATCAAAGAAGAGACTCTGGATTCTCTGTCCACCAGCAAGTTTTAGTGCTCCTTCGTGGGTTCCTGCTGATCTCAGAGCAGCAGTCCATGCTCTCGTGAGGACCTTCTCAGGTCCATTGGCATGTGTTTGTGACATCATCTATTCACTCCCTTTTACCCGCTCACAGATACAGGACACTCTAAAGTTGACAACGGAAGCCTGTCTCCTTCCAGCCACACCTTCCCTGCCGTACAGTCCCAGTTCCAGGAGAGGAGCCGTACGTTTGATCTTAGCATAAACATGGTTCAGCTGGTTGAAAAGTGTGCGTTGGCAGTCGTTTGGCCCAGTAAATAAATGAAGCAGTTCAGATTAATGTTTTGCACAGACAGATACAGTGTGCATTATTCCCACCAGGGGGAGTCCTTTCAGAACAGTCAACATTCTAGCACCAGACAGGAACTTCATACGCAAACATGTCTGAAGACACTCTAAAGTTTTTTAGCCATTTAGCAGCAAGAATCAGAGTCCTCGTGTGCCGCATGTGGTCTTTGGCAAGTGACAGTCAGGCAGCACACTGGGCCTCGCCCCACGCGTTGCCATTACGGCATCCAGTCCAACAGTCTTTTGAATAAAATGCTGAATAGGCAAAGTACAACAATCACAGGTTGCTTTCATATCTGAAGGTCCTATAAATCAGTGGTTCTAAACTTTGTCAGACCAGGGACCACTTTAAAAAACAAAGACACCTCAGACCCTCCAACTCCCCAAAAACAGTTAGTCTGCTGAATATATCACAAAGTACAACCTAGGCAGTCGTAAAACGCTTGTCTGTACTGAACATCACAAAACAGGTCGTTCAACATGATGCATATGTGAGCTCACAGCCACCAGGGGTCGCTCATGGACCACTCTCTCAGAAAGGCTGCTATAAATGATTAGTGCCACTGGGGGTCACGCTGACTCAATATGGCTTCACTTTGGCCACTCCCCCCTGAGGAGAAGGAAGGTCAGTTCAAAGAGATCTCAGTCAGGGAAAAGCCAAATGTTTGCTGATTCCAATCCAACCACGTTCCTGCTCAGAGGAACGTTTAAACTTTGAAGGCAGATTCTTGAGGGGATGAATTTCTGGAAAGTTGCTACTGTCCACCATCTTGGACACTCAGTGTAATAGCAATGCTCACGAAGGTCTCTTTGTAAAATTGGGGAAGAGCAAGGACTCACATGCAGTAAATGTGCACGTGTGGGCAGTCCGATTACATACACAAGGAATACAAAAGGTCTTACAAAAACCCGCTCAGCGCGTCACTTCAGTCTGTGGCACGACGCCGTCACGACACAAAATCTGTATTTAGAGAAGAAGTGACGCTGAAAACGTCGTAGACAGAACCTTTACATCAGAGTGACTGCTGACACATGGCATGATGCCATCTTGCTTCACGTGCACACAATTCGCGTGTGTACCCACTGTGCGTAGTTGTGCCCGTGTACCCGCTGTGCGTAGTTGTGCCCGTGTACCCGCTGAGCGTAGTTGTGCCCGTGTACCTGCTGAGCGTAGTTGTGCCCGTGTACCTGCTGAGCATAGTTGTCGGCTCTTTGTGGAGAACCACTTGTGTCTCCATCTTGTTGGTCCTAAAAAATAAATAGATAAGTACATAGTGTTCTTTTTGCTTGCAGCATTTTGATTGGCCAGTGAATGTAATGATGTCATCACATTGCGTCATTAAAGTTACTCTGATAAACTGAGAAGCACAAAGTCCAGAATGTCAAAAACACTGAAAAAGGACTTTGAGCCAATAGGCAGTTAGCATGTTGTTCCCATAGTAACAGATGTAAAGGCAGTAGGCAGTGGTCCATGCTCAGGTTAAAGGTCAGTCAGGGGTGTTTACCTGGTTGGTGGGGGGTTCGGCAGCAGAATACACCCCCGATGTCTGGTAGCTCTGATCTGAAACAGTTAAGTCAGAGCACTTGCTTAAAGGCACTTCAAAAACAGCAGCAACCAATACGCTGTGGTTCTGTTTGATGACATCACCATGTAACCTTTAATTAACCCCGCCTCCACCATGCAAACTCACAGGGATAAAAAAGCACAACACACCTTACAGATGATCAGCCTGAATTTGTTCTGTTGGAATAAAGTTTAAAAAGCGACTTAAAAATAAGACGTTGTCTTTGTCACATCTGGTTGGCATCTGTTACCATAGTAATGGCCAAAACGACCAAACAAGCAGCAGGTTAAATCAGTCTCAAGTTTCTAATAGTAAGTTCTTTCAGCTTCTCCCTTGGGGTCACTCAGGGTCAAGCTGCATGTTTATTTGGCACAAGTTTTACACCGGATGCCCTTCATGATGAATGTGCAGGGGCGGCCTCGAACCACAACCCTTCCACTCTGGAAAGAGGTGCACGAACCGCTCGGCCACTTTTCAGGAGCATATCAGCTGCTGCTTCTTGTTTTGGGTGGGGTCAAAGGTTGAGCCGATTCCCCAGCCAGCGTCTTGCTTAAAGACACTTTGGGGATTGGAACCACCAAAGTGGTTATTTTGCCAGAATCAGAGGCTGAAAACTTGAATATTTCTTGTCCAAAATTTGGATTTCTGGTTGTTTTATGCTTTTCAGAGGAAGGTTTTTAAATCCCGTTAATCCACACGGTGTAGCATTGCCACTTCTGTGGCTCCACCCCCTCACAGTGACAGTGCCACCCCCCCGAGAACCATCATCACACAAAGAGCATGATTTTGTTTTTGCAGTACCACCAGCAGCCACTGGGGACTCACCGTGAGGTGTGTAGATGTATTCCTCAGAGTACTCGGCTAACGGAAAGAGACGAGTCATTAATGTGTTTCACGCAGCAGCTTCCTGTTAGCATGGCGGGTACTCACCCGGGTCCTCCACAGTGCTGACGTCCTCCGGCTCCTCCTCTGAGGAACACAAGGGCGTGTTTCCAGGAGGTGGCACCGGTGAGAGGGGCCCCGATCCTCGCTGCACCCTGTAGGAGGAGGGGGACGGAGGAGGCGGAGCTCCCTGGAAACAGAATGACACCAAAATGATAAGGCCACACTTTTAAAAAAGAAACATGGCAACCGCTGTAAAAAACATGATAACAATACTGTGCTAACATACTAAGAACAATATAAACGTGTGTTGTCAGGTGAATGCTAACAGTCCACAAACAATAACAAGGGGTTAGCAAGTATGAACACGTGTCACGTTGGGAAGCTAAGCTAAATGCTCGAGATTGAGAAACTTTGCAACATTAATGCTAGCATCAGCATGTTAGCAAAGACAACGTATTATTGATTAGCATATTATTAATAATAATAATAA
The DNA here is from genome assembly GCF_902500255.1 of Thalassophryne amazonica. Classification (NCBI taxonomy): domain Eukaryota; kingdom Metazoa; phylum Chordata; class Actinopteri; order Batrachoidiformes; family Batrachoididae; genus Thalassophryne; species Thalassophryne amazonica. The sequence continues at coordinate 605,675 of NC_047117.1, read as the reverse complement.
TCTGACCAGCAGTTTGTGATGTTCAGATCCGTTCGATTGGACTTCACATGCCACAGCCTACACGTAAACACTGTTGTTGAATGTCAACAGTGGTGGGCACAGTCCGGCTAATCCGCTAACTGCTAATTAGCAAAGCTAACTTTTTTGTCAGTGGATTAGCTTTTTAGCTAACTTTCAAACCCCTCAGTGGACCAATTAGCTTCTGCTAAATTTAGTTCCACTAACATTTTTTTGCTGGCATAGTGAGTCAAGATTAACGGTCAAAAACTTTGTAAACCCTAAAATCACACACATTACTTCCTGTCTGTTGTGTGTCTTGTAACAATCAGGCTGCTGTGAGGAGCTCAGCCCTCCCCCAGCAGAAGGGGGCGGGGCGGGGCGGCTGTGTTTACCTTTCACACACAACAACTCAGATGGTGGCAGAAGAGATCAAACGCAAGGCACTTTTCACTCCTGGTCACAACATAACTCTTCACCAAACTAACTACAGTACTTGAACTATAAAAACAACAAATCTATAACATGAACAACACTGCTAAACCAACATTACTACAATAACAATAATTTAAAAAAACAAACAAACCCCGAACTCCCATAATGCATTGCAGCAGCAGCACAACAATTCAGGAACAGCTCACCCGTGTTGTGTTCAATGCGACTGGTAAAATCTGCACCTCATCCGTTGCACTGAGCTTCCTCACCGAACAAAACCCACACAAGTTTTATCTTTACATAAAAATACAGCAATAAGTGTCTTTTCACTTTAAAAAAGTAAAGATTTACACTTACACGCTGTCTTTAAAGTAGACCTGCATTGAAATAAATGTGGTCAGATTTCAGAAAGAAATAGCTGATATGTATTTATAAGACCCTTGTGAATGCAGTAAAGTAAATCTGTAAGCCCAAATTTGTAATTCAGCGGAGAAATCTTTGTTGAAAAATGACAAATTTGCAGCTAAAATTTAGCCCTCTGTGAAAACTGTTTGTACATCCAGGTCATTGCAGTGATGTGAGGCAGAAGACGGAGCGCTCGCGCCTTCAGTCCGATCCCGCATTGAAATTGATTTTATCTGTTAGTAATGTTACTGTTATACACATCCTGGTTTCAACATCCAAAAGTAAGCTGCAATTAATGCGAGATACAGATCTGCATGCTCAGATCAGCGGCGACATCAACAGCGGGCGACGTTCTTCCCCGACGCCTCGCTCTCTCTGTCTCCGATGCGCTTACTGAGTCTGCGGGCTCGGTAAACGCTGCAGCGGGCCACTCACACCGCCCCCGTGTCTGCTGTGCAGCCGGCACCACCTCTCTGTCTATTGAATGGAGGTGCAGCCAACTTGGCAACAAGTCCAGAGACTACGCTCGCTGTTTTGATACAGAGCGGCCGGTGACACCTGTTGCCCGCAAGGACAGACTTCTTGCGGCAAAATCCGCAGCGCCACACGGTCTTGGTAACCACAGCCACAGAGCTCCGTGGCCGCTGAGAGAGGTTTGTATCTTTATAATGACTTGAATTCTTTGCGGGTCTCGCCTCCGTATCCCGCGATGGTAACACCGGAGGCTAAAGACAGTAGATTTTCAATGCGACACCACTCAATCAAACGGGCGTATGAAAAAGTCCCCAAAAATCATTTTTAAGCATAAATAAAAGAAATGTGTACTCACCAAACGTACCGCAAGACAATATGAAGTTTTTAAAAAAGTAGATCCTTCTGTATAAGACAAGAAAAAGGTGCAGATGCAAACTGATGTAAATCCACAAATTACAGTTGGCGCGCGCAATGCATGCTGGGAGAGAGTCTTCTCTCTGACGTCTCGGCAGCGTCCCGGATGTGAAGACAGTTTTACGGAGGGCTAAATGTTAGCTGTAAATTTGTCATTTTTAAATGAAGATTTCTCCGTTGAATGACAGATCTGGAGATTTACTTTACTACATTCAGAAGGATCTTATGTGTAAATACAAGTCATTTTTTGGTCCAAAGGTCTGACTGCATTTATTTCAGTGCAGGTCTACTTTAAGAGACACACTGTCGATTTACGCCCTGGCACTCTCTTCATTTCGGTGCTGCAGCAGCGATTCACCGATTATCACCTTGTTTTACTTCAAACTTCATTCCAGTCATCATCTGTCTCAGTGACAAATATCTGAAGCTTTTCTACAACAACCATGTCCACATAAATTCAGCGTTATTTCATCATAAAAGACGGAGGAAGCGATCAGAGCGCTGCAGCAATGGTGTTCTGTCGAGATGAGCTCCGTAGTGTAAATCCACAGTGTGTACATGCAAATCTTTACTTTTTTAAAGTGAAAAGACACTTATTGCTGCATTTTTATGTACAGACAAAAACGTCTGTGGGTTGTCTTCAGTGGGGAAGCGCAACACAACGGATGAGACTGTGATGTCTTTTGATAAAAATGATGACAGTGTTTGGGGTTTGATTTTTTATTTTTCGCGTGTTTGTTTTGGGTTTGCTTTTGATTTTACTCAGAAGATTCTGCTGTGCTTAAACTCGAAACTGGCTTATCTGGAGCTGACAGTGTATCTAGTCCATACTAAAAGTTAGCGGTTAGCTGTAACGTCCGTTACATTTTTTGGCGGTTTAGCATTATAAAAGTTAACTCTTCGGTTAGCAGATATCGAAGCTAGCGTTTCAGTTAGCTGTGCCCACCACTGCATGTCAAACATGATCAACAAGCTAACAACACGTCATTCAATCGCTCCAGAAAACAAGGCCACAGAATGTTTCCGTTCTCCACACGGACTCACCGGCAGCGGCGGGAAAACCGCTTCGCTAGCGTTGTCCAGCTGGTAGTAGGCAATGGCTCCGTCCAGGTCCGTGGGCTCCTCCGCCGGATCCACCGGAAACCCGAACTGACATTCCTTGTTGAGCGCTGCCACGAGCTGCCGGCGACTACGGCTAAACCGCAGATCAATAATCAATCAATACTCAACACGTGGGTAAGTTTCAGCCCAACAACAAACTGACGTTAAAGCAGCCGATCAACTTTTTCTTTAACCCTCTGGGGCCAAGGCCGTCGTATAAGATGGCTGAGACCAAGCTTTACTAAAATATAAATAACTTTTTAATGATATGAGATAGAAACTTACTTTTTTTTTTGCTGAAACGTTAACACCGCGGACTTTCGAGCCAGCCATCCACCATCTTTGTACTCCTCATAGAAGCTGTGTGATGGCATGTGCAATATGCGTGTCCAATCGGAATTGGTTCACTGTCACATGGTTTTCCAAAATCTAATCGTAGGGCAGATTTAGCTCACGTGACACACCAAAGATTGTTTTTAGGAGTGATGTGTTACTAGTTGGCCCATTTGAATAGCCCCCTGGCTGCTCCAATGCGCCCTGCGCCATTACACACAGCGAAACTGAAAGTGAGCAGACGGAGAGCCTCTCACACAATCTCACGTACTCAAACACAGAGTGTGTGAGTATCAGGATTGCTTGACTAGTTTTCCTGTGAATGTTACTGGATAAGCCTGTGGCTCTATCGCTCCGGTGTAAAGCACTGTTTACCACATTAATGGAGCGAGGGGGAGGGGCCGCTCCTCAAACTGAATGAGCCTCGAAGTGTGAATGTTGCTTTCAGAGCAGGCGAGAACAAACACACACTCAAGTTCATAGTAGAAGTTTGTGATGTGACCTTTGTGTAAAAGCAGACAGAAATTGCTTTGAGATGAAGACAAACACAACTCATAGACCATTTTGTATATATTGTTCAAATGTGCATTTGTGTTTATTGTTTGAACTTCTTTGTTGTACAGTCTTTCACACAAGAGCGTTTTGAATAAATGTGTGTGGAAAATTATTTTCTGCTTTATTTTTTCCTTTCTTATTTCTGATTGTAAACCTTTATTACACTTAGAAAACACAACTATAGCATATATATTTTGAAAGTACAGGTTGTCCTGAAAAAAGAGACATAAAATTTGATTGTGGGATGCAGGGAGGGCTTTTAACAGCAATAATAAAACATTTATGTCAGGCGAGTGAACTGTCCAAAAAATGCCCTCGGACACCAGAGGGCTAACTGTGAAAATAAAATCATCTATGTGTTTAGCCTAAATGAAACGGGTGTGGATTTTACCGGGAGCGGAAGGCATAGTTCTCGTAGTCGTGGCAATATCGCCGGCTCGGGTGGTAATACGTCAGCTGGGGTCCAATCAGGTGACGGTTCAGAAAGCGGGCAGAGCTTCTGACCAGAATCCATGAAGCAGAAAGAAACACAGACAGGAAGGTTGTTAGCATCCACAAAGACTTGGTAGCTTCTGCAGCTCACCAGCAACTCAAAGACTGTAAAACTGTCAGTTATGGAGTGTACCACCCCCTTCAGGCAAGTCTGAGAACACTGGTTTATTTTCAGTGAAATGTCCCCAGCAGGGGGTGGGGCCACACAGTCTCACCTGGACGCCCCGCAGCGTGGTGGCCTGGCTATCGGGTGGTGAGGATGTGGAGGGGTGTAGGGGTCATAGGTCAAAGATCCTGGTGACAGGGGAGGGCGGGTGTGGCCTGCCGGTTGAAACCGGGGTGGAAGGGCTGAAGGGGCAGAGCCGCTGTATGACGAGGGCGGCGGCATGAGTATCTCTGCTGCCTTCACCCCGGCATTCCCGCGAGACTTCCTGAAGTAGCGATGGCGGTGGTGGCGCTGACCACGCCCCTCTGTGTCTGAAGAACAGCAGAGGACATGTTAGAAGGACACTTCCACTGCTTTTAAGTCCACTTCAACAAACTCACCCAGGTCTCCTTTACGCGGCGGAGCAGCAACATTCCACGCCGGGACCGGGTTCACGGGCTTCAGGTCCGTCAGAGGAACCAGGTGCCTGTCAATCAGCAGGTTAAAAAAAAACAAAGTTCACAATATCTGGCGCCAATCAAAGAAAAACACAAAAAGAATCTTCTGTTAACAGTTACAGTCCATCAGGTCAAGAAGAAGAAACGTGACACTCTGAATCGTCACTTTTACAGCAGTTGGAGATGATACAGGAGCAACGAATCCGACACCAAGACGACTTCTAAATGACACAATAACTTTGCTGAAGGTGCAGCCGCGGTTAAACCGGGAATCAGGAGCGGCTTTAATTGATTACTGTTTTCAAAAATCAATCTGAAACCTGATCAGGTCCACAAGAACAAATTGTGCGTGTTACTTCTCTCCGAGCTCTTCGATGAAGACCGTGACAGCCGACGAGTGTGTTCCCACTTCCTGGATAAAGGCGTTGTAGTACTTCCCCTTTGGCTCCAAGCGCACCTAGACACAGACGGACAGACAGACACTTCAGTGACTGGCATGGAGTACCTCACTGTAGTACTTTTGGCCTGGGTCCTATTCCTACCCATGACCAGGGGGTTGGGGCCCGACCTGGAACATGGCCTGGGGTCTCTGGCTGTGACCATCTTCTTGGTCTGTCAGAGAGCACAACAGAAGAACTAGAGAGCACACTTCCTGTCCTGTGCTCCGACTACAAATGTCCCCGTAAGGAGGGACAAACACAATGCAAAGGGGTGGGGGGGATGTCTGATCTTCTCCACAATACACTCTAACTTGTAGCTTTTAGCCCTTAATTCAATTTTTTTTTTGGGGGGGGGGGGGGGGGGGGTGGCTGCAGTATTCTAGCTGTGTGTGTCCTTGGAGGTGTTGTTTAGCCGTGACGGACACACACAAGAGCTAATAAAAATAGCAATTGCAGCTCAGTGACACAGCATGCAGTCAACTGACTGAAGGATTATTGGTTCAATTGTTCTTTACTCAGATCAACATCAAAGTGTCTTTGAGCAAAATGCTGTGAGGCATCAAACTGAGATCAGTTTTAACGGAGTGAAGCGTACCTGACACTTGTCTCCCAGGAAGTACTGTCGGCCAGCAAACACCATGTAGTCCGTCTTCTGCATCTCTGTCAGACAGCAGGAAGAAGACCAAGTTATAGAGACACTGGGGAGTCACGGACACGTGTCTCCAGAATTGGGGGGGTGATGGACCCGCGTCTCCAGACCCGGGGGTGACGGATCCGCGTCTCAGCATCTCCAGACCAGCTACAGTTACATTACATGAGAAAGAGAAAGGACAAGAAGCGGACAGCTCCGGTGCTGAAATATCAGCTGAATGTGCTCCTTGTTAAAAGGCAGAAGATGTGTCCACCTGTCGTACGTACAGAAACAGACGTCTTCCGATTACCTTATTAAATAAACAAATAAAGCGCCATCTGCACACACAGTCCTGAACTGCTTTGCACACACAAACACGAACCAAAGACACCCTGTGGGGTTTGTTCACACCAGACTAACAGAACCTGAAGTCATTTCTATGTATGTTTTTGTAGAAGGTTAAAGGAGCAAACTGCTTAGATGTACCTGGCACATTATCCAAACTGAGGATTTGTGGTCATAATTACGTCATCCCACTTCCCCATATGAAGCCTGTCCTGCCCGCATCATTTAGTCAATAAGGGATTCATCAACAAATCAAACTGCACACATGATAAGCTGATGGAGGCAGAGAGGAAGTATTTTACATTATTGTGTGCATGTCTGTGTATGAAATCATCGTATTTCTAGAAGCCATGTGACGTGTCGCTGTGAGCCGCTGTCCGACTGTGTGTGCTGCTCTCCATGGTCCTGAAATGATCAAGAGCAAATCTCTCCCACCTTTAAAGGATGCAACTGCACACACGCGTGTGGGCAGACTGAGTACATGTGAGTGTGTGCTGTTATACAGATGTTCACTTTTAGCTGGAAAGCTGTTTTTCTGACTGTAGTTTATTGTTGAACCTACACGTGGATCAGCGCATGCTGATGGACCGGACAGGTGCAGTGGGAACGTGGGAAGACTGGAATAATGACGGGGAACATGCGTGATCATGCACATGGTAATTATAGTGGGAACATGAAACCTTTTACTCTTTGATTTATTTCCTTCATCCAGTTGATCAGATTTTATTTTATTTTTTAAACTTTGGTGGAGTCAGTCTGCTGTCACGGTGACCATCGAGATGATGGCTGCATGTAGACGGCAACAGAACAGTGCGGTCAAAGCCAGTCTCTGTATTATTTCATACGGAGCGCATTTTCAAGGGCTCACGCACAGCGGGCGACTCACCATCTTATATGACCCAGTCGCTAAGCAGGTTATAGAACCAGGGGCCCGATTCATAAAACACTTTAGAATTCAGGCTAAAAGTATAAATACGAAAAAAAAAAAAAGGTAAAATGACGTAAGACGTCTAAAATCTGCAAGCAAAATGTTCTTTATAAATCACATACTAGTTTGAATTGTGTGCACGTTCTTCTGCCTCATGTCCCGCCCCGTACACGCTCACATTCACTCACAAACGGTCAATGCAAAACACCTCATGAATATTCAAACATACACACAAAGTCTGAAACGTGAACCAATCACGGCTCCCGAGAGGAAGAGAAACATTTCTGAAGCAGAAGTCAAGGCGACTGTACTGTGTGACGGCAGCAGGGGCAGCATTTCAAGAAAAGGACACACAGGGACAGGCCTGTGATGGGCACGGCGCCCAAGTTGGACATGTGACATCAGCGAGCAGAAAAACTTTGAGATTGGGTACAAACGTTTGACCTTGTCAATGTGTTTGGAGCTTTGGAACGACGTTACCTTTACATGTGTCCTGCCACACGTCAAACTCCAGGTTCCTGTAAACGTCTCCGTCCAGAGACTTCATCACTTTGTACTGGAGGCACAGTCTGGATGAGGGCATGGTCTCTGCTGACACCTAAACACAAACATCTGTTTACAGTTATGGAAGGGGCGTGGCTTAGCATGATGTTAATTAGCATTTCTTCAGAGTGAAACAGCTGAGCAGAGAGGACGGACCGACACCACCACACCTTGTCTGTGAGCCAGACCACCGACAGCTCAATGTCCCGGCCTTCACCCACCTTGCCGTCATCAGTCAGCACCCTGGATTTGTCCTCAGAAGCTCCACCCACCTCCTGCTCCTCCCTACATACAGATTGGACCCTTCAGACTTCACTCACTGCTCATCAAACAGTTAGTGGGCGGGGCTTATATACCTCAGTCCATGGTCCTCTGGCATGTCGTAACCAGCATCAATGTCGCTACACACTGATGTGCTGTTTCTATAGCGACGGCCTCCAATCCGAAAGGCTTCCATGGCCTGGCAGAGTTCTGCCTCATCCAGTCCAAAGACCTGCGTGTAGAGCAGCTCGTAGAGCAGCGCTGCTCGTTAAGCGCACGAGACAATATCAGTTAGCTCACGCAGCTACGCCAACAGTTCCTTCAACAGCCAGAAGGGGGCACTCACACTGGCACAGGGCTGCAGAGGCGGGGTAACTCCGAGGGTACACAATGTCGTAGTGACCATTGATGGAGCAAGACAGCGTCACCTAGGCAACACAGAAGAGTGACAGTCAGCAAGGGCCAATCACAAGCCTTTCTGCTTCACACGGAGTGCAGCCTCATTGGTCATCAGTTTGAGCGCGAGCGCCATCAACACTGTCAATACACATAAAAAAGAAACTTTGGCAACAGCTACGTTTTGTAGAATAAAGTCAACTTTTGACAACTTAAAAAAAAAAAAAATTCTCTTCACCTTGTCATCAAAATCCTCATCGGAGATCAGTGTGGGTGGTTTCCCCGGAAACCGATAGATCACAAAGCAACGCCTGAAAGACAAGTCCAGACACAGAGACAACAAAGGCATCGACGCCCGTGAGCCACGTTAAACGACTTAACTGTTCAGAGGAGGGAGGAGGACTTATAGAAGAGTGTCTTAAACAGAGAAGATGGACAGTGAGGACAGAGTGGAAGGACGGCAGTGATTCAGTAACACGCTGCCGGCTCCGTGATCTCTGTGGTCGACCTCATCAGGAATGAGCTGACCTTTCCTACCCAGCGCAGTAACATCTGAGATGAAGGTCATCACAACACTGTGATACCTGCTACGGGAAAAATGTCAACCAATTCAATTCTACAACATTCATTAAATTACTAATGTCAGTGATGTCAGCAGCCTGAACTCACCTGTGTGAGGAGAACTCGGCTTATGTGCTGCAATCTCTGCTCTCGCTTTGGATCGCAGCACGTACTGGCGCTTCTTGCACTCGCCAGTGTGCACAATTACCAGCATGGAGATTAAACGGAACAATAAGATAATCAATATAACTAGTATGTTGTCCGTGGGGATCCACGGGCTCCAGATCAGGTCGTGTTTATAAAATAGGTCGCTGACATTTTTCAAGGGTGGTAATAAATTAAGCAATGAGTTTGAATGACGTGTGAGTCCAGAGTGTTTTTAGAACCTTAGACCTCAACAATTTTTAGAAGAGGAACTCAACCTGTTAATTACAGAATTTTTAATGTTAATTTACCGTCTTAAAGTTAAAGTTGTGTAAGCTCTTATTTTCATATACACACACACTATTATTATTTTATTTTTACTTCTATTTGATTTTAAATGGACCACAATGGAAATAAGTGTTTTCACTTTCTTGTGTCATCCATGCATTTTAACGTATTTACAATTATAATATGTACTTACGTTAAACTTATTCAATAAACTCATGCACGCATGCTTTTAATATAAAGATGATTTACTGCCTCCTGCTGGAATGGTGTGCGAGTCCAGAATGTAGTTATGCAACATTAGCTAATATCCATAGCTTCTCCAAAAATGTTTGTCCCATCAACGATGCATTTTTGCAGCGTTCATCTTTGTCCCAAAATACATAAACATACCAAACAGCAAATGTCAGCTCTCCCTGGTTTCTCCATGACCAAAGTCACACACACACACACACACACACACACACACACACACACACACACACACACACACACACACACACACACACACACACACACACACACACACACACACACCACTATAATGGCTACTATAATATAATACAACCCCTGGCAATAATGATGGAATCACCGGCCTCGGAGGATGTTCATTCAGTTGTTTAATTTTGTAGAAAAAAAGCAGATCACAGACATGACACAAAACTAAAGTCATTTCAAATGGCAACTTTCTGGCTTTAAGAAACACTATAAGAAATCAGGACAAAACATTGTGGCAGTCAGTAACAGTTACTTTTTTAGACCAAGCAGAGGGAAAAAAAAATATGGAATCACTTAATTCTGAGGAAAAAATGATGGAATCATGAAAAACAAAAGAACGCTCCAACACATCACTAGTATTTTGTTGCACCACCTCTGGCTTTTCTAACAGCTTGCAGTCTCTGACGCATGGACTTAATGAGTGTCAAACAGTACTCTTCATCAATCTGGCTCCAACTTTCTCTGATTGCTGTTGCCAGATCAGCTTTGCAGGTTGGAGCCTTGTCATGGACGATTTTCTTCAACTTCCACCAAAGATTTTCAATTGGATTAAGATCCGGACTATTTGCAGGCCATGACATTGACCCTATGTGTCTTTTTGCAAGGAATGTTTTCACAGTTTTTGCTCTATGGCAAGATGCATTATCATCTTGAAAAATGATTTCATCATCCCCAAACATCCTTTCAATTGATGGGATAAGAAAAGTGTCCAAAATATCAATGTAAACTTGTGCATTTATTGATGATGTAATGACAGCCATCTCCCCAGTGCCTTTACCTGACATGCAGCCCCATATCATCAATGACTGTGGAAATTTACATGTTCTCTTCAGGCAGTCATCTTTATAAATCTCATTGGAACGGCACCAAACAAAAGTTCCAGCATCATCACCTTGCCCAATGCAGATTCGAGATTCATCACTGAATATGACTTTCATCCAGTCATCCACAGTCCATGATTGCTTTTCCTTAGCCCATTGTAACCTTGTTTTTTTCTGTTTAGGTGTTAATGATGGCTTTCGTTTAGCTTTTCTGTATGTAAATCCCATTTCCTTTAGGCGGTTTCTTACAGTTCGGTCACAGACGTTGACGTTGTGTGTTTTCGATTTTTGAGACATACTGCTTTAAGTTTTCTGTCTTGACGCTTTGATGTCTTCCTTGGTCTACCAGTATGTTTGCCTTTAACAACCTTCCCATGTTGTTTGTATTTGGTCCAGAGTTTAGACACAGCTGACTGTGAACAACCAACATCTTTTGCAACATTGCGTGATGATTTACCCTCTTAAGAGTTTGATAATCCTCTCCTTTGTTTCAATTGACATCTCTCGTGTTGGAGCCATGATTCATGTCAGTCCACTTGGTGCAACAGCTCTCCAAGGTGTGATCACTCCTTTTTAGATGCAGACTAACGAGCAGATCTGATTTGATGCAGGTGTTAGTTTTGGGGATGAAAATTTACAGGGTGATTCCATAATTTTTTCCTCAGAATTGAGTGATTCCATATTTTTTTCCCTCTGCTTGGTCTAAAAAAGTAACCGTTATTGACTGCCACAATCTTTTTTTCCTGATTTCTTATAGTGTTTCTTAAAGCCAGAAAGTTGCCATTTGAAATGACTTTAGTTTTGTGTCATGTCTGTGATCTGCTTTTTTTCTACAAAATTAAACAACTGAATGAACATCCTCCGAGGCCGGTGATTCCATAATTATTGCCAGGGGTTGTAATTGGCATGTGAATATGGTACATTCAAACATTTTGAAGATGTGTAACAATTCATTTTGTTTTGCTGAGTTTCATCATCATGACATTAAATTATTTTCACAATCACACATTTCTCAACACAGTCCAGGTTATATGATCGGTTGGTTTTACTGTTCATACACAACTAGGAGCACCGAGCGTATTTGTTTTTGCTCTTTGCCTTTTTGTGACAACCAATCACAGCTCTTCCAGGACTGCATCATACCTAGCAACAGAGTCAACCCCGCCTCCTCACAAAGACAGGAGTTTCTGTCTCCTCCTTGCTCAGACTTGCTCTCAGACACCTCTTGGATCACTCAGTTGGGAGCTCTCTGACAGGACTCTGAGATGCTTCGTGGTGACGGACCCTGGTCTCTGCGGACGATCCTCAGGTCCCATTGGAACGACTGTGTCAAATGGTTACTTAGTAAGACTCAGATGAGGAGGATCAGCGACACTGTGAGGGAACATCAGGTATGACCTTTCTGACATGGACAACTGCAAACCCAGAGTCTGATTGTTCACTCAGCGTTTCGTGTTATGCAGACAGAGCATTCCATGATTCTCCAAAGACAAGATCAGTAACCCTGAAAACCAAGAAAAGCACCAAACCCCCCGGTTTCCACAACCCAACCCAACACCCAGAACACATCCCTGAGGAACATCACAATTCACTGGTAAGAAGTCAGAGACTCCACCCCTCTGGGAACAGCAGCCGTGTACAGGTTGGTCATACTGTCCCAGAGGGCAGCCTGTTGGACTGAAACAGAAGCTTTGCAAAGAAACAGCCTGAGCTGTAAAGAAACACAGCTGATGTTCATGTCTGCATTCAGTGACTTTTTGTGTGTGAAGCCAGACTGCTCCAGCAGGGACTGAGTGCTCTTCGGTCTTCTGAGTACTTTTCCTGCCACAAAGAGGAGCGTAATGCCTTTGTAGTTGTTGCAGTCCAGAAAAATCACAGGTTTCTCTTCAGAGAGGAACAACAAGTTGTTGCTTCCTGCCAGTTAGGACGATACTCAGCTCCTCCCCACCTGGAGGATTTCAGCTCCAGTAGCTCAGATTCCTGCAGTCTGACTGAGATTCAGTCGATCACAGCTGACTGAGCGATCAGCCACTGGAATCCAAGATCCCAGCAGGAGAAGCCTCATACGGCTGGTCAACGCAGCCGAGCCAATAGTCCTCCGTCAGCAGCACCGTCAGACTTGCCGTGATCGCCGGCGTATCTCCTGCTCACAGATTCCTCCCAAAAATGGCTCCTTGTCCCTCATCAGTGCTTCCACACCATCTTGGTCCTTATTCAGCCTGGAATTTCTACCAAGTTGTGTGCCGGGATTCATTTGAACCCCCTGAATGTTACAGGGTCTAGTCCCAGATGGTCCTCCACACAGACTGTATGCAAACCAAGACACCAAGCAGACAGGTGAATCTTTACAGCAGCAGCAACAACAACAACTGACAAACCACTAAACCCCGGCCCAGCTCTGGATGACATCACGACCCATCTATGGTCATGTGGTGGCCAGAAGGTACCTGAGAGTCTGCTGTCGATCAAACAGTGGAGCGTCAAGGCATAAAGCAAAACACGAGTTCCATCCACTGACCCTGTGACCCCATTAAAACAGAAGTGAGGTCACTGTTGTTACGATGACCAGTCTCTGCCCCCACCCCCCACCCCACCCCACACACACCATCCTTGTGCCAAAGTTTGAAGTTTGGCTTTAAGGATTTTGGAGATACAGTAGTTGGTCTGGAGTACCTTCTTCTTTCATACTGTGTCCACAGGCTCCACAGGGACACCTGAGGGGACACGCTGTGTGTCTCAGAGCCGTCCTGACTGACGCTTTAGGTTTGGAGATACAAGCCGATAAGTTAAACACTGCATGTTTGAAGAGGTGGTCTGGACTCACCTGCAGAGCTGCGACAGGGCCTTGATCTCCACCTGACCCACCGTCTCCTGCACATGTGCATATGCAAGACACAGCTGAAGGAGCAGTTTTCAACAGGACACCGATCTGAAGACGGTACCAGGATCAGCTCACCTTTGGGTCCTCCAGACGTTCCAGATACTTCTCAAATGAACCTTCAACAAACTGAAAGAAAAGCTGCTTTGATTATTGATGGAGAGTGAAGTGCAGCAGGACGTTTGACTTCAGAACTGACGCCTCGTCCACACGGCCGCATTTTCACATGAAGACTTTTGACGTCATCCAATGTGTCACTTTTCAGCAAACATTTTCAGCATTCTACAGTAAAAAAAGTGAACAATTTTTTTTTTTAACAAAGAAAGAGCTTGAGGGTTCTACGGACCGCTGTCCAAGACGCGGACACAGTGGACACGTCACAGACTGGGTAAAATGCTTCCTTACAGAGCTAACGCTGTTGACCCGTGTCCTAGCTCCAGTGTCCAACTGGTCCTTTTCTCACTGAGGGGACATCTGCATTAAACCTCGAGTCCTCTCAAGCTCTGTTTCAGTGGGACGAGGACACGTCTCAGCCAGAAAATGTATCAAAAACCGATTTGGTGGAAACCATGAAGCCGAATGTGGCAAAACCTGCAGATTCAAACACCAACAAGAAGCACCCGAGGACACGCGCCCGACTGAGCTCACACTGCAGACGGCACATTATTCTGTTCAAAATTCATTTCATGTGTCATTACAGATTCTGTTGCCAGTTGTGTGTGTGGTGTGTGTGTGATTTTATTCAGTGAATATTTATTTTGGTTTTTCTCCAGGTGTCCTGATGACTGTTGAAAATGTGTCTCTGGGACGTTTGAGCAGAAGTAAAATAAAATGCCTACAGACTGATTTTGGTTTGAGTTCAGACATTTTTTCTGTGGAATAACGATAAAGTTTGTTGGTGACACGTTGGCTGATGTCATAGTTGATAATGTAAAGATGAAAATCATAGAAAAATACTAATAAACTGGTGCATTTTCTTTAATAAAAATGACTAAACCAATAGAAAAGTTTTTTAAGTATATTTTATAACGGTGTTGTCAGGACCCGTGTTCAGCGTATCTGCGATTCATTTATTGACAGCCAACAACAACAAGGAAAAAATAACAACAAACACTTTCCCATTTTTTTAGCCAAGAAACATAAGCTGCATTTTGCAAAAATGGCATAATTTTTTTTGCAAAGTTTGGGGCAGAGCAGACGCTTATTCAGTGACCTCAGCACCCAAATGAAGAGAAAAACACAAATACGATGTTAAACTGTGCGACTGCATCCGAGCCCGTTTAGTGAGAAACGTTTTAGAGAAAGAGTTTGACAGGTTTTCTCACAGCGACTATAACACTGAAGCTGTGTTTACGGCACATTCGTCACGGAACCTTTAACATCCCGAAATAAAGATCAAAGCTTGACAAACAGGAAATAAATATGCAACCGTGTGACAACTTTTACACATTTTACCTTCAAGAAAGTCACCGTTTACGATGTTTTCCATCAGTTACTGTGTTCACATAAACCACATTTAGTCAGGAAAAGACAAGAACACAAGTCAAAATTTTAATATACAACCCCTGGCAATAATGATGGAATCACCGGCCTCGGAGGATGTTCATTCAGTTGTTTAATTTTGTAGAAAAAAAGCAGATCACAGACATGACACAAAACTAAAGTCATTTCAAATGGCAACTTTCTGGCTTTAAGAAACACTATAAGAAATCAGGAAAAAAAAATTGTGGCAGTCAGTAACGGTTACTTTTTTAGACCAAGCAGAGGAAAAAAATATGGAATCACTCAATTCTGAGGAAAAAATGATGGAATCACCCTGTAAATTTTCATCCCCAAAACTAACACCTGCATCAAATCAGATCTGCTCGTTAGTCTGCATCTAAAAAGGAGTGATCACACCTTGGAGAGCTGTTGCACCAAGTGGACTGACATGAATCATGGCTCCAACATGAGAGATGTCAACTGAAACAAAGGAGAGGATTATCAAACTCTTAAAAGAGGGTAAATCATCACGCAATGTTGCAAAAGATGTTGGTTGTTCACAGTCAGCTGTGTCTAAACTCTGGACCAAATACAAACAACATGGGAAGGTTGTTAAAGGCAAACATACTGGTAGGCCAAGGAAGACATCAAAGCATCAAGACAGAAAACTTAAAGCAATATGTCTCAAAAATCGAAAAATGTACAACAAAACAAATGAGGAACAAATGGGAGGAAACTGGAGTCAACGTCTGTGACCAAACTATAAGAAACTGCCTAAAGGAAATGGGATTTACATACAGAAAAACTAAATGAAAGGCATCATTAACACCTAAACAGAAAAAAACAAGGTTACAATGGGCTAAGGAAAAGCAATCGTGGACTGTGGATGACTGGATGAAAGTCATATTCAGTGATGAATCTCAAATCTGCATTGGGCAAGGTGATGATGCTGGAACTTTTGTTTGGTGCCGTTCCAATGAGATTTATAAAGATGACTGCCTGAAGAGAACATGTAAATTTCCACAGTCATTGATGATATGGGGCTGCATGTCAGGTAAAGGCACTGGGGAGATGGCTGTCATTACATCATCAATAAATGCACAAGTTTACGTTGATATTTTGGACACTTTTCTTATCCCATCAATTGAAAGGATGTTTGGGGATGATGAAATAACGCATCTAGCCATAGAGCAAAAACTGTGAAAACATTCCTTGCAAAAAGACACATAGGGTCAATGTCATGGCCTGCAAATCTGCTTTTTTTCTACAAAATTAAACAACTGAATGAACATCCTCTGAGGCCGGTGATTCCATAATTATTGTCTCTGTCTCTCTCTTTCTCTCTGTCTCTCTTTGTCTCTCTCTGTCTCTCTCTTGTCTCTCTCTGTCTCTCTTGTCTCTCTCTCTCTCTCTCTCTCTCTCTCTCGTCTCTCTCTCTCTCTCTCTCTCTCTCTCTGTCTCTCTCTCTCTCTCTCTCTCTCTCTCTCTCTCTCTCTCTCTCTCTCTGTCTCATCTCTCTCTCTCCTCTCTGTCTCTCTCTCTGTCTCTCTCTCTGGTCTCTTCTTCTCTATCTCTCTCCTCTCCGTCTCTCTCTCTCTCTCTGATGTCTCTCTCTCTATCTCTCTCTCTCTCTTCTGTCTCTATATCTCTCTCTACTCTCTGTCTCTCTCTTGTTCTCTTGTCTCAGTTCCTCTCTCTCTCTCTCGTGCTGTCTCTCTCTCTCTCGTGCTCTCTCGCTCGCTCTCGCTCTCTCGCTCGCTCTCTCCTTCTCTCTGTCT